>NW_027101185.1:0-47500 GCF_029633855.1 Hoplias malabaricus
GTGGCTTGTTTAAAGCCTTGATTGATGATTCTGAAGCTGCGATTGTGACTCTGAGCTAAACAAATGCTTCCTATGCACTCTACAGTATATTCACTATGTACTTACTACATTTCTTCTCAAACGCAGGACATTAATAAAGGCATTAATAACAGCTCTGTACACAAGATGCTGGAGCATTGCTCTGAGGATTTGATGGCATTCAGCCACACCAACGTCAGTGACGTCTGGTGCTGATGTTGAGGATTATTTCTCGATCACGAATGACACTTCAACTCTTTCCAAAAGTCCCGGATGGAGCTCCGTCGTTCCTGAGAACACAGCTCCACTGCGACGCTGCTCCATGATGACTCGTGGCAACGAGCATGAGGATCTTAGGCTCATGTGCATCTGCTCCAAAGGCTTTCATTTCCTGCCTTTTTTTTAATTTATGGGATGTCAGGTTTGGCCTCTCCTTCTTCGTGTGTGGTCTTGTTTTCCTTTAGTCTTGTGTCCTGTGTTTCCTTTCCCCATGTGCTCCTCTGGTCCTTGTCCTGGTCCTACCTCAGGGTCTCTAGTCTTGGTTCTTTGTCTTAGTTGTGTTTTGCTCACTGTCTTAACTTTTTAGTCTGCTCTCCCTGTCTAGGTCTTTGGCTTCTTGTGTGTTTGCTTTTGTTTCTCTTAGACGTCCATTTTGTTGTAGCTCTTCTCTTTAGTTTTTCTGTTATAGGTTTGGTTTATATTCTAGTGCTTAGCTGTTTTTCTGTTCATCCTTCTGCCTCTGCTCCTCATCCCTTGACCGTGGGTGACACGGAGACCTTGGCACCATGGCTGTGTGAGCTGCTGGACGTCCCATTCCAATACCACAGGGATTAATAAGGAGTGCCCCATACAGTGGTCATATACTGGAGCTAAGCTATAGATTACACACCCAGTCCAGAGGGGGATGAGGTGGTCAGTGTTGCTCTTCTAAGAAACCTTCACTCCCCCAGAGCTGCCCTATCTAAGGCTTATCACCTGTCAGATCATTTCTAAAGACTTTGCTGTAGTCTGTAGGCTTGGTTTCAACACAGAAGCAGCAGGTATAAATGAGTGAGAGAGTAAGTGCATAAATAAATGGATGAATGACTGAGTGAGTGAATAAATGGCTTAGTGAGGGAATGAATGAGTGTGCCCTGTGAAGGACTGGCGCCCCCTTCAGGGAGTGTTCCTGCCTTGTGCCCAATGATTCCAGGTAGATTCTGGACCCACCGCAACCCTGAACTGGATAAGGGTTACAGATAATGAATGAATGAATGAATGAGTGTAACTGGGTGAGTGAGTAAGGAGGCATATGAGTAAATGAGTGAGTGTATTGGGGGAAACACTGAGTGAGGGAGTCTGTTAATGAATGAATGAATGTGTGAGTGTGTAAGTGAATGCATGATTGTTTACGTGACTCGGTGTGTATGAGTGAGGGTGACGCTTACTCACTTATTCACTCATAAATTTCTCTCTCTCTCTCTGGCCAGTGTCCAGTGTGTAAACCTACATCCTGTAAAACATCCAGGTGTCTCATCTGACCAAAAACATACAACACACACAAAGCAGCAGATTTCTTTAAGCAGAAGTGACCTACTTTTGATTTGAGTGAACCATTTTCTGCTCTTCAGCAGCTCCCTGGGGAAGGATGCTATGGCCTGACCCACAGCTGCATCAGAGACCTCTCTCTCTCTCTCTCACTCACACACATTCATCACAAAAAGAGCACTCAAGAAATCAAAGCCGGCAGCGTCTCAAGCTCCTCGTGGCCACTCAGCGTTTGCGTGGAAGGACCCTTGCACAAATCACCCAGTCATTTAATCCCATTTGCCTTTTCAGTGCTGAAGTCTGTGGAAGGGTCAGGCTTCATAGGCTCCTCTAGCTGCACAGGCACTTCACTGCCTTGATTGTATTACGCTCACAGTATAGAGCAGAGTCATTAAATGAATCAAACTTTAAACTTCAGTTTAACTTCAGATCTCAAGATTATTTGTCCTCAGCTTTATTTCACCTTAGGCTTGTTACCCGTGACGGCGTGTGAAAATTGTGGTACGTGGGGCTGTTTGTGCCACATTGTCAGTTCCATCAACCATCTGAGGGACCTGGAGGGTGACTGTCTGTGAGGAGTGTGGTGTGTTCTCCCTGTGTCTGTGTGGGTTTCCTCCGGGTGACTGTCTGTGAGGAGTGTGGTGTGTTCTCCCTGTGTCTGTGTGGGTTTCCTCCTGGTGACTGTCTGTGAGGAGTGTGGTGTGTTCTCCCTGTGTCTGTGTGGGTTTCCCCCGGGTGACTGTCTGTGAGGAATGTGGTGTGTTCTCCCTGTGTCTGCGAGGGTTTCCTCCGAGTGACTGTCTGTGAGGAGTGTGGTGTGTTCTCTCTGTGTCTGTGTGGGTTTCCCCCGGGTGACTGTCTGTGAGGAGTGTGGTGTGTTCTCTCTGTGTCTGTGTGGGTTTCCTCCGGGTGACTGTCTGTGAGGAGTGTGGTGTGTTCTCCCTGTGTCTGCCTGGATTTCCTCTGAGTGACTGTCTGTGAGGAGTGTGGTGTGTTCTCCCTGTGTCTGCATGTGTTTCCTCCGGTTGACTGTCTGTGAGGAGTGTGGTGTGTTCTCCCTGTGTCTGTGAGGAGTGTGGTGTGTTCTCTCTGTGTCTGTGTGGGTTTCCCCCGGGTGACTGTCTGTGAGGAGTGTGGTGTGTTCTCTCTGTGTCTGTGTGGGTTTCCTCCGGGTGACTGTCTGTGAGGAGTGTGGTGTGTTCTCCCTGTGTCTGCCTGGATTTCCTCTGAGTGACTGTCTGTGAGGAGTGTGGTGTGTTCTCCCTGTGTCTGCATGTGTTTCCTCCGGTTGACTGTCTGTGAGGAGTGTGGTGTGTTCTCCCTGTGTCTGTGTGGGTTTCCTCCTGGTGACTGTCTGTGAGGAATGTGGTGTGTTCTCCCTGTGTCTGCGAGGGTTTCCTCCGAGTGACTGTCTGTGAGGAGTGTGGTTTGTTCTCCCTGTGTCTGCGTGGGTTTTCTCCGACGCACCAAAAACACAGTGGTTACAGATGATGAATGAATCAATGTACTTAGATACAGGGCACATTATATTTATCACTACATTATAGAGTGGTTCAGATCAATACAGATACCGTATATAAGCAAAAAAAAAACTAATATTAGGAATTTCTAGAGAGCCATACATTGCTGGATCATAGTGTATCTTTATAGTATAAAATAAAATAAAATAAAACATATTTATATATATTTACACCAGGGAAAGTGTTGCACTAGCGCCTTCTATTGACCAGCCGCTGGAGTACATTGCAACGCATACGTTATCAAAGCATTCCGATCTGACTTCGATTAATGGTCCCTCTGTGTCCATAGGTGTGTGGTCACCACTTAAATGAGTGAATTCACATAAATGAAAGCAGGACTAGGTAGTGTTATTACTTTAAAAATACAGATTCAAAATCATTGTGATGCTCCACTGAGCTGTAACAGAAAGAACAGAGCCTCTGTTGATGCAACTCTGGGCTCGGCGCTGCAGAAACTGCACTATTGTATTTACAGTGTATACAGGCAAATAAGGGGTAGTGAAACACATATAGACCTGTCCACAACTGAGAGATCAGATCATAAGAGGCTAGCATTAAGTACAAGGGTGAATGTGTCTCAGAGACACCCTCAAACACTCCTCTGAGGATGTCAGGGGCTCATTAAAGATGCAATCAAAATAGCAGCTATGAAGAGCTGTGTGTGTTTTCAGTCCCTTGTGATTGCATCACTCAGACTGACCCTCAACCAAGGTCAGAAATAGCAGTGTGTATGATTCATCACATTGTGATGACCGCCAGGATGAAGCAGTGCCAGGAAAGTGTCCTCTTTTATTGGCTGAGAATCCACTTTGGATGCAGTAGAAGCCTCCACAGGGTTAAACAGCAGGTAATCACATCAGCTACTTTTCACAGAAATGGAAAGGCATACAAACAAACAAACAAACAAGGTGAGTCATTGGCTTAGTACCACACACCATTAGAGTACCAACACGGAGTGATGTGACTAAGTAAACACAGCTTACAGGCAGTTCTTCACAACAGAGGACCCTCAAAGGCGGAGCTACGCAAAAGACTTTGAGAACTTACACAGCTCCAATCCACCACAATACTTTACTTCTTTGGACATAATTTATAGGTAGTGAACTTCGATACATATGGATTCACCCATTGTGGACGTACCCACTCAAATGGTATCCCCTTGCTCAATGCTAAGTGTCAGCAAGGAGAGTATAAGTCCTCCCACGAAGGTTCAGGAGCACAATGCAATAATTTGGGATACGTTCTAGAAGCATTTGGGATCAGCACCTGACCATGCTGAAGTTCTCATGGCTGCATGCCATCAAAATCCTCACAGAAATGTTCCGAAATCTACGGACAATCTACTGTAAAGGCTTCTCAGAAGAGTAAAGGCTGCTACTGTATTCAAAGGCTCATTCTCAGCGCTGCAGTGAGAGTCGCTCTGGTGCGAGTGGATCAGACCCAGCAGTAGCTGCTCGAGTTTTTAAACACTGTGCCCACTCACTGTCCACTCTGTCAGACACACCTCCCTCGTTGGTCTTTGCTCCCTTTGTTGCTCTGCTAACAAAGTATGCAGAGCAACAGGTGGGCTACAGTTTGTAATTGTAAAACTACAAAGTGCTCCTGTACGGTCAGTGGCGTTGATAGGGAGATGCAGTATATGAATTTATAGACAGAATAAGGCGTGTAATAAACTTGTTAACATGGTAAAATAGTCGCATTTGATTTGTGGAGTGAATTCTAATGGGATGTTTCCATGGCAACCTCCCCGTCTGCTTTGCTTTTAATCAATTCTGCTTTATTACTCGCTGTCAAACTTTCCTCGCTGTTGTTTTTCCCCCTTGTATGACAACGAGAGAAATTAGAGATAAGATGCTGCAACCCGGACGCTTAATTTCTCCGACTTGTTATTCACAGACACTTGGGAAAAATTTACAAGAGGAAAATAAGCGCGGGCTCTTGGCTCTGTTTCAGGGTGGCATATTCGCATAAATGCCACACACACACACACTTGTTGTTATATGCTTGTAGAATATTTTAAAGCATCATGTTGTCACAGTGGTGACAAATGGATTTGGAAACTATCAAAACTCCAATCATAACAGCAGGCTGCTTTAATTTATTCACTGTTATTGGTCACAAAGCTCATAATCAAGTGTCCGGTGATGGTCATAGTGGAGCCAATTTGGCACAAGCACCATTTTCTTTGAGCACTTTACAGAACTCAGTTGGGAGGAGGAGGGAAGGATGGGGTGTTGTCCTACTGTCCAACCCTCCTTCAAAAGTTACATAGTGCAGTTTCTGCAGTGCTGAGCCTGGAGTAGCAAAGACAGAGGCTCTAATATCTCTATTACAGCTCTGTGGACCATCGCAGCAATTTTGAAGCTGTAACTACAAGGTAAAGAGCCAAAAACCCACCCACGAACATGTGAGCATTAAAGATGTATACGTTGTTTTTCATCATGCATGGGCTTCCAACACGAGTCAGCCAATCAGATTACAGAAGCATAACTGTCTGTCTTATGAAGATGTGACTCTTCCGTGAAGCACGTAGGCAGCTTGTGCCTCTGGCTTTGGGAAAGTCTCCTGAAGTGTGAGAAGTGTGTGAGATCCGCTGTCAGTCTGCCGTATCTCCAGCTCCGTGAACACCTCTGTAGCGCGTCAATCTCATTCTCCTTCAGCTCCATCAGATCACAGCTCTCTGGCCTCGGGGACAAGCTGAGTATTTGTTAACACATTTCCTATCATCCCACTCGCTTCTCTGCGTCTGACTGGAACAGTGTGTTTCTCGCCGTGGAGGAACAGTGCTGGATCCTAGCGTGACTGCTGCCGTTTGCCTTTTGATGTTCGCGAAGGGTTTTAAAATAATATACTCTCTACCTGACTGAAGTGAAGATATCAGCCTAAGAGAAGAAAGGGCAACAGCATCGAGTTTGTTATAATATTGGAATAGAATGTTATTATAAAATCGTCCCTTGATATCCAGTGGGTTTTGGACCCTGGGCCCTCAGTGGATACCACAATCTATAGGGTGTCACTTTTGAATATAACCTCAGTGACTGGGTGAATGTGTGAAACTGACCATGGGTGTGAGTGACATGGTGAGTGTGTGACATTGTCCACGGGTGTGAAAGTATGACTGTGAGAGTGACAATCTGAGTGTGTGAAACTGTCTATGGGTGTGAGTGACTGGGTGAGTGTGTGAAACTGACCATGGGTGTGAATGACATGGTGAGTGTTTGACATTGTCCAGGGGTGTGAAAGTATGACTGTGTGAGAGTGACAGTGTGAGTGTGTGAAACTCTATGGGTGTGAGTGACTGGGTGAGTATGTGACATTGTCCACAGGTGTGAATGTGTGAAACTGACCATGGGTGTGAGTGACATGGTGAGTACTTGACATTGTCCACGGGTGTGAAAGTGTGACTGTGTGAGAGTGACAGTGTGAGTGTGTGAAACTCTATGGGTGTGAGTGACTGGGTGAGTATGTGACATTGTCCACGGGTGTGAATGTGTGAAACTGACCATGGGTGTGAGTGACATGGTGAGTGTTTGACATTGTCCACGGGTGTGAAAGTATGACTGTGTGAGAGTGACAGTGTGAGTGTGTGAAACTCTATGGGTGTGAGTGACTAGGTGAGTGTGTAACATTGTCCACGGGTGTGAAACTGACCATGGGTGTGAGTGACATGGTGAGTGTGTAACATTGTCCACGGGTGTGAAAGTGTGACTGCGTGAGAGTGACAGTGTGAGTGTGTGAAACAGTCCACAAATGTGAATGTGTGACTGGGTGAGTGTGTGTGAGTATTTGTTCCCAGTTATTCCAGGCAAGACCCTGAGCAGGCTGAAGTTGGTACAAAAAATGAATGAATGAATGAGTGTAGCTGCTTTCACTTTTTGCCTACATCATAGCCCCTGAAACCACATCATTTCAGAGGGTTCATCAAGTTGAGATTTGTTTTCTAGTCAACTGGGTGTAACCTTAGAGACCTTTTCTAATCGAGCCGCTACTCATTACTCATGAAGAGAGACAGAGAGAGAGAATGACTGAGGACACACAGTAGCTGCTTCTCACTTTGAAATAAAGAAGCCCCACGTTCTTCAGCATGAATATAAACTACTGACCTTTATCTCACCCTCCGTCCTGTGGCCTTCACCTTATGATTCCTGGGATGAACCATCTTCTCCCGGCCAGCATCGGTCTCCCAGGGCCAATCCAACACTATACCATTGTTTATACCATGTAGCATTACGTTAACATCCTAGTTCTGTTTAACTTCAGTCACATTTACAGTGGTGCCTTTTACAGTACACAACACACAAGGGAAAAGTGGAAGGTGACTGAGGTGGAGGGTGCTGAAAATTTCAGCAGCATGTGTCTTGTACATAGTGACGTCATGTTAAAAGCCAATACAAATAAATACATTTTGTTGTATAAATAGAAAAAAACACACTACACTCCTCACAGTCACCCGGAGGAAACCCACGCAGACACAGAGAGAACACACCACACTCCTCACAGACAGTCACCCGGAGGAAACCCACGCAGACACAGGGAGAAAACACCACACTCCTCACAGACAGTCACCTGGAGGAAACCCACGCAGACACAGGGAGAACACACCACACCCCTCACAGACAGTCACCCGGAGGACACCCACGCGGACACAGAGAGAACACACCACACTCCTCACAGACAGTCACCTGGAGCGGGAATCGAACACACAACTTCCAGGACCCTGGAGTTGTGTGACTGCGACACTACCTGCTGCGCCACCGTGCCGCCCCGTTGTACATTTATATGCCCCAAATACATTGTATTTAATTACTTTCTATTTTAAAATCACCTCCCTGCAACTCAACTTTTAAAACATGGACTGTTTTCCCATCAGCGTATTGTAATGGTGGTCAACAGGGTGGAGAATGGTCAGTCAGCGTGACCTCTGAATCCATATGGACATACCTGATGATGCATATCTTCTGTTATGACACATACCAATAGGTGATCTGTCCCAGCTGGGTGCAGGCATAGCTTCTACTCTCCTGTAGACGTTGGAACACGTCTGTGAGGACTTGCTGTCATTAGAGGACATAGTGAGGTCAGCTACTGAGCTCAGCTCATGTGGAATAATTAGTTATTATCAAATGTTATTGAATGTAGCTGCACTGCAGAAAAGGCATGTCCACTACTCCACAGTCCAGCACTGGGCAGGTTTATATCTCCGTAACCCACACTTAGCGGTGACTATGGTGACCTCAGGGCTTGTGTGTGCTACCCACTTTCCAAACACAACAAATGGCATTTTTAAGTTTGACAGAAATGCATATGAGGGGACATGCGTAAGGTTCATTTCCACCTAATGTCCAGCTGTGTTTAGGTCTATCCCAGTTATTCAATGACTGAAGCTGACTAACCACGTCTCAGAACGCTCTTCTCTGCCTTCTTTATGATTTACAATGTCTACCACATATACATTGGATATTCGGACGTGTGAATATTGATCAACTCTCAACCAGCACCATCAGAACTGTGGTTACCAAAAAAAAAAAAACGGTATGTCTGATATTATTACAATTTTCAGAGATCAAAAACCTGCCGCGCCTCATTTCACATGACCTTGAGAATGTACAACGTCAGTATTTGATTGCCCTGTTTCCGCAGCTGCAGCAGAGCGTACGTACCCTTCGTGAGTGTTCCTCCATGAAGGGAAACTGTATTCAACTCTTAACTGTTTATAAAATCCACAGAGAGCTTTATATTTAAATGAATGCTGTGTGAGGAAATGACTCCCTACGCTCTAGAGGGGTGTTGGTGTATGCTAACGTGTGGGGAATTCAGTCAAACCGTGCCAGCCTACCAGTCATAAACAAGGTCCTGTTGCCTGCGGTGGCCTGTGAATCTCTGGTTATTATCACTGTAATCAGAAACATAAGGCAGCCTTGGCTCTCATTAAAGATGCATTTCTCTAATATGCTGTGCTCAGTTCACTATAATTGCTTTTTACTCTTGGCAAAGCCATCCCTAAAACCCCTGCTACTGTACAGTTATTTACATAATATCTGTATGAAGCCACCTGCTAACTGTGTCTTACAAAACACACAACCTCTGTCCCAACTGCATACTTAATATTTCTAACTAGTGTTTGAGTGTATAGTAAACTATAAATGTCAAAATGAGTACACAAAAAAAATAGAGGTAGTGGGTTATGGATGCTGTTGTCCCACAATCAAACGGGGAACAGAAAGGGAAGAGTTTTTCAAGTCTGGAAATGTTTCAGCTCTTCACTCCCTACATAGTGCACTTCATCGATTATAAAAGTAATAATATTACAAAGAGTGTGTTAAATGTTAGACAGAGGGATGTGACGCTTATGTCAAATATAAAAGGTTGTATCTGACTAAAACAGAGTGTTTTAGTGTAGAAACCTTTATTTTATGACCTACACTGTGCACTACGCAGTGTGGAGAGAGATATGAGTTTCATAAAATGTAGGACAGTATTTCAGCTTCATTTTGGTATGACATGCATTGTCAGTGTTCTCCCCGTGTCTGTGTGGGTTTCCTCCGGGTGCTCTGGTTTCCTCCCACAGTCCAAATAACACACGTTAGTAGGTGGATTGGAGACTCAAAAGTGTCCGTAGGTGTGAGTGTGTGTGTTGCCCTGTGAAGGCGCCTCCTCCAGGGTGTATTCCCACCTTGCGCCCAATGATTCCAGGTAGGCTCTGGACCCACCGCGACCCTAAATGGGACAAGCGCTTACAGACAATGAATGAAAGAATGCATTGTCATAGCAAAAGTTCATCACGCCCCCTTAGAAATTGTAGTATGTTCATATTTTGTGTACTAGCCTGCTTCACTCACTCACTCACATTTAACAGGCTTAAATGTCTCCACAAGGGGGCGCCATTGGTCACAAAAATATGCTGCTTATTTACAGCATCGTGTTGCATCCGTGAAAATGTGTCTCCTAGTTTGCCTGCTCTATTCTACAAACCTCAACTTTACACCAAACAAGGAGTTGTGTTAAACTTAGCTGAGCAGCACATGACACCACACTGCCACAGAGGTCATTTATTTATGAATGTGGACCATGGAAATTAATGATATTCACTACAAGTGATCAACAACCTCTGTTCTGCCAAGTAGTCTATAGATGACCTCCTTGTGTTGGGCAGAGAAACGACCCTCGTATTCACATAAACATGGAACAATGTTTCAGCATGAAGTTGCAAATGCTTGAGGTTAGTTCTAAAGGCCAGGACCAGGGTTTGACTCTTAGTTTTTTTTTACTTGTATTTATTTATTGATTTATGAACCTCCTACATTTAAACATGTCTAAGTGTTTTGTTTCTTTTTGTGAAAGACTGGCAGCTGTGGATGTCAGTTCAGCTGGAGGAGAACTGCTCAAAATGAAATTAATTTAGGAAATCAAAAAAAAAAAAGAAAAAAAAAGTCTTTCCTGACTGGAACAATGTGCAAATGAGATTTTTATCAAACAGTCCCTGCCGGATCAATCTTCTTGTTTTCAGTTCTACAGTTTCACACACTCACTTATTTACTCTCTTACTAACAGAGGGGGGGGGGGGGGGGGACCCATGCATACACAGAGAGAACACAGCACACTCCTCACAGTGACCCAGGGAAAGTCTTAAAGACACTGGAAGCAGAGAGCGCTTGTGATAGGACTCTCAAATACTCTCCAATAGGGAAAAAAAAAACAGCCTTTAAAAGCACTGAGAGAAATGACTGGCATTTTTAGAGGAGCCAAAATCTAACACCCTGCAACAGGAGTCTGCTCGTTTCTACCGCCTCGGCATGGGCCAGATCACTGCTTTTGAACTCAAGGACATGCCACAACCCTGTTATTCTGAGGCCTTAAACGTTCCTCTCAGATCAGTAACCTGCGCAAGTGACACCCAAAGGCACGCACTCCGTCGGCAGCTTGATATCGCAGTCGTGGCCCTGATAAGACGCTCTCTCCCACGCTCAAAAACAATGGTGATTGACAGCGGTGCTTTTAATGGGATCTCATTCAATTTGCATTACAAAAACAAATCCTGAATAATTAATTCACATTTTAATTTAAGCACCTCGTCCTTTGAGAGAGAGAGAGAGAGACAGAGAGACGAGCAAGACGGGTAGCGACAATCGAAACATTCGTTTGGAATTTAAAAAAAGATCAGAGCGTGTTTTCCTGCGAGAGAGAGAGGGAGTTGGGGAGGAAGGGGAACAAAAAAAGAAGCTTCATAATTAAAGTGTTAGTGAGGTTAGCGCTACAGCGGTTTCCAATCTCATGAAATTAGAAAAGACAGAAAACACAGAGGCTTGATCACAATCGCCACACGGGCAGCGGGACGAGGACAAATGAACAAACAAACACAAGAGGGAGGGAAGGAGTGGAGGGTTGGGAAGCTGCAACCCAGCTGATTTCAACCCACACTCCACAGCAGCCTTCCCTGGAGTTAACAGATGGTGGTCAGCATGGATAAAGCCAAGTAGTTATCCTCATCCAGCCAGAATGTCCTTATCAGCTGAATATGTTCAATGAGAACTGCAAATTCCAAATAATGCCCTCAGCCAGAAGCTCATTACTGGGGAAAAGGAAAGCTGGTCACTGTGTTTTTTGTGGCTCCCACAGCTGTACAATACCTAGAGGCCAAATCCGGAACTTCAGCATCAGTGCCCAAAGGCCATGTGGTGATATCGGTCATTCTCCATGCTCCATGACTTTGGTTGGCCGGAGAGATTCCATTTTCCAACACTGTTGTGTTCCCAGTCCTCTTTCACAGAAGGCAGGAGAGCTGCAAGCGGCCAATCACAGCTCGGGAGGGAAGAGAGCTCTCTAGAATTGTCAGAATGTCTATAAAACTTCCAGAACTATATCAGTGGATAAATGTTGACCAACTGCAGCAAGTACTTGTTCACAGAGGCAGAGGTTGTGTGGACTGGTACTGGGTTGTTTGGTACCCAGCACAACTCATAAGATGGGTGTTGTCTAGTCCTTAAGATAAAGATAAGGTATAATATTTGAGTGCGTAAGAGGACACATTATGTTGTCTTTTCCAGAAAGAAATTTCGACTTTTTAGCCCTTTTCCAACAGGGTTCGGTTCCCATTCACAAACCAACACAAGGTGGTTCCCAAACCAGAAAGGTTTTAGTTCCAGACTGGAACCAAAGAATAGTTGGTTCTTTGGTGAGAACCATTATTAGCTCTCTCTTCACCACTATGTTCCAACAGTGACAACATTATTGTAGCTGTTGCAATTAACCTACAGTCACTCTCACTATCCCTCATCCCATCACTTGAAAATTAGAAGGCCCCAGATTCTTCTATATCTTCACTTGGGATAGGTTCTTACCAACCACCTGGAGGGAGAATGTCATCTCTTTCTGGGACATAGTCATGGCCAATGATACATGTTATGTTAATCATGTTTCAATACAAAATATGCTATGTTATAAAAGCATAACTTTAGAAACAGAATAAAAATTACTTCAGATGTATGAAATCAGTGCAACTCCAACTTGCAAAGGAATATGGTACAACTTTGCTCTGATTAAAAATAATGAAGACCCTTAAGAGAGCCCCAGCCATGGCTGCCAGTGCACTGGAGTGTGCCACTATCGCAAAACTTGGGGTATGTTTGACTCCTAAATCCCCTGCAGACTTTTAAAAGCCAAGTTGGGTTCTCAAACCAAACCAAAGAGGGCTAGAAGTAGGCATTTAGGAGGTCTAATCTTAAACCATGCTTTACCCAGATAAACTAGGCTCATCTTGAGTGACCAAGGTCACTCAAGGCTAAAGAAAGGTGTCATTTACAACATGAGGTGAACCTACAATAACTCTCAGCTACTCACCAAACTGAAGGAAACACTATGTCTTAAAAAGTCACTTGGACTGAGAAGTGCTTGGACACCTACCATGAGGATGGGCTGCTCAAACAGCACTGATTCCATCGTGGTGGCATTAACAAGAGCAGGGAGTAGAAACCCTCCAGCTTAGCCCCTCTAGATCTGAAAGCCCTGTCCTTGCCATGCGCTGCGACTCAGATTTCCACATCAAGGACATGGTACAGTTTTACAGAGACGGGTTGGAAGAGTCAAGTCCAAGCATACATACTGTAAGACTTTTTGTCTGACAGCCAAAGGGTGGGACATCTTTCTCCCACACATACAACAGATGAAACAGCTCCAGTTCACAGTGACAACATGCTGCAGGCCCCAGGAGGTGAGCAAGAAGGAGAGTGCTACACTTTCCCAAACACACATACAGACCCCTGCTTTGGAGGGTATTCAAAACTCTGTATTTGATACAGTATGCAGTGATATATATATATATATAAACATGTAGATCCTATCTCAAAATGAGTGCTAGCAGGTCCTAGTAGATGTCCACCTTTTCGGGAGTGTGTCCATGTGATTAAGACTCACATGAGCCAAAATCTGGACACGTGGCTGTGTTATGGACAGCAAACTATGACCAAAGTGTCAGAGCAATTAGAACGTCTAGGGAAGCAGACATAATTTAATGAATTTTTAATACACATCTAACACAAAGACAGATTAGCCTTGACGAATGTTAGACACGGTTATGGAACGGCCTTGTTGGAAAACTGCTGCACCAATTATAGTCCCAATCAAAATTGAACAAGCCCAGAGAAGGCAGAACATGGGCTATGAGTGTGTGAGGCTTAACAATAAGCTTTTCTGACCCAAGAGCAGCTAAAGTTATCTGATTGCAACGGTCCACCGATTCCAGCAGCTGATAAATAATGCAGACCGAATCTTATCGGATTTAGCCCAGCGCTGGCACTGGTCTGAATATTAAAGGCCATGAGAGTTCACCAGAATTCAGAGTCGGTCCCATAAATTATATCATTCCCAGTGCAACTATGGACCTTGGTGTGAGCACTGGTCTTAACTGATCATGCGGCGTAGCGGTGGAGAGCAACAACAAAGACCTCTAAAGTCGTCTAAGTCATTACGGATGTTACAGCCACTTTTCTACAGACACTGATGGAATACGGATTAGGATGAAGTGTTTAGGAAGATGAATGAATGGGTGATTGTGAGTATGAATGCTACATCTTGGTATAAACGTAGCAAAAATAAAATAATAATAATAATAGACAATTGAGCTAAAGCACTGAATTTTAATATAAATGGGGAGAACACACCAAACTCCTCACAGCGGCATGACTGTCTGAGGAGTTTGGTGTGTTCTCCCTGTGTCCGCGTGGGTTTCCTCCAGGGGCCTCAGGTAGGTGGATTGGCGACTCAAAAGTGAGTGAATGTGTGTCGCCCTGTGAAGGACTGGCGCCCCCTCCAGAGTGTGTCCCCACCTTGTGCCCGGTGATTCTGGGTAGGCTCCAGAACTGCCGCGACCCTGAACTGGATAAGGGTTACAGACAATAAAGGGGTGAATGAATGATCCAAATTAATATTCAAATACATTCAAATTCTTATATCAGTGAGGTAGCTCCAAACTGTTTTCATCTCAGTGGAAGAGCTTTTAGTAATAATTGGGTATATTTTCAGAAGCACACACAGCAATAAAGTGCAGAGAACCACATCAGTGAGAACCACAATAAGGAGAGTACATGAATATCAATACACTTTCAACAACAGCCTCTGCTGCCCAGACCATAATATATTAATAGATTGATATTAATCTCATAAAAACCCATCCTAACCCATTTTACAGAACCAAAACCATGCAGCTACAAACAGTGGGAGAGGAAGAAAGGCAGGAGGTGTTACCAGGTTAATGTCTTTCACAGATGAAATATGGATCTTGGGATCTTGTTCAAAGGTCCAGGGCAACCTGATGCAGAAGGAGACATTAATATTAAATGTCACTTTTCAAAAATTAATTTTAAGGCTTGTGGATACCAATAATTCAGGCTGTATCTGTCCATCATCTACAGCATATATGCCACTCGTCATTGTTCTATAGCTACATCACAAGACACAAGGTCACCTGTAGCTTAAAGTAGCTTTGGAGGGATGTAATGTCCCCATCCTAATTCATGTCTAAAACCCTAGTGTCCTCTTGGAAGTGTACACTTTGGTGACATTGGTCTCTTTTAGTGCAGTTAAAGGACAAAAGGGGACTTTTATCAGCTGACTCTGGTGTTTTCAAATGTATGACCCATAGAAACTCTCTGTCAGTATTGTTTTGTTGGTGTGTGTGTACCTTAAACCATGTGTGTACAGCTGAACATTTGTGTCAGCAATGAGTGACACTTACAGAAGCACTGTGTACTCAATATGAGGGGTGTCTTCAAACTTTTGGACATGATTACTATTGCTAGTGTTCCATTCGCTGCCATAGTGACCACAGCAGAATGAAAAGTGTGGTGCCCTGATGACCTCACAAACATCAAAGTCTCCACAGAGTGATGTCATAAGGTGAAGGTGCAGGTTAAGTTCTGTGTTCTCTGCTGCTTTGGCTCATTCTGTGTTGAGAGAGAAGACGATCAGCAGCAATATGGCCTTTCTCCTGATTTGTTGCTCCAGCATGGACTCCTCCGACACAGAGAGTCCAGAAAACAAGGACCAACTGAAGAAGAGGAACGAGGTGAAGAATAGAGGGATCAAGAAGAGAATGAGAGGATGGTGGAGAAAAGAGTACAGAGGCTGTGGAGAAGACAGGGGACAAGACTGCAGCGAGAGTCCACAGGCCACAGGTGGAGAACAACAAATTAAGTCTGTGTCCCGCAGCTCAGAGACACCAGGCTGTGCTGGACACTCTGAGGTTGTCTCTGAAGATGCCAGAGCTTCTCCAGATCAGACGGCGAACATTGGTCACATGGATCTGGGTGAGTGAATCAGAAGATATCATGATATTGACCCAGCTTACGACTGCTGACTGCTGTGAAGATTTGCCATCAAATCCTCACAGCAATGTTTCAGTATCTAGTGTAAAGTCTTCTTAGAAGAGTAGACTCTGTTACTACAGCAAAGAGGAACACACTCCTGATGAGTGCCCTTCACTTCAGAGGAAACTTTAGCTAACAGCAAGTGTCCACACATTTTTGGCCACATACTGTATTTATTCATGTCTTAAGCAGGACACCAGGCTCTGGAGGTGACTGTCCAACCTGACACCGAGTACAAGGTCATTAAAAGAGTGATAGACATTGACCTAGACACTGTCTACAAATCTCTGGGTAAGAACTGTATTTCATGGCATTTCAAATGAAAAATAGGGCTGCTATTTTGTTGCAATGAAATATGTAATGTCTGCTAAGGTGTTGCTCTGGTTTCCTTGTTGGATGCTATGGTTTACATAAGGTTGTCAAGGTGTTGCTGTGTGATTACTCTTCTGCATATTGGTTGCTTTGATGTATTGTATGATATTACATGGTTGCTCTGGTACTCTCGCTGGTTGCTATTGTGTTACTAAGTGCCTGTTTTAGAATCTGTGGTTGTTTTCCTGCAGGACAAATGGTGAGCATTTGGACATAGACCTTGACCAGGCCGTGGACACACCTCAGACGGTGATGGGGTCGGCTAATGAAGCGGACGCTGAAGCCGTCAAGGGACGTGAGGACATTGTCCTGGATCAGGGTGAGTAATAACGATAATAAAGGTAAGAGGGATCACCGTCCCTGCGAGTGTGTTGTTGTATGAACGAGTGAATCAGGAGAAGGACAGTAATCAGTGTCTCCTTTAATGTTGAAGCAGATGATGAGCTGAAGGTGAAAAGTGCTCTAACTGAGCCTGAACTCGCAGAGGACCACCTTCACCTCAGTGACACCAACCCCGACAGTGATCGAGCGCTGGGTGAGTCCTAGACCTGAAACACACACTAGAATAAAGACCCTGCTGGACAGCTGTTGATATTCGTTCATATTGATGCAGAAGAGGAGACTCTGAGCCGCCCCCCTGTGGAGCTGACGTGGACATTGTCAGAGAGCTCCTTGACGATCTTCTGCAGGATGTCGCAGGACAGTGTTTGGGTGAGTAACTGACCTGTGGTTCGGTGTTTACAGACTTCTGATTTCTAGTTGGGCGGCACGGTGGCGCAGCAGGTAGTGTCGCAGTCACACAGCTCCAGGGGCCTGGAGGTTGTGGGTTCGATTCCCGCTCCGGGTGACTGTCTGTGAGGAGTTGGTGTGTCTCCCCGTGTCCGCGTGGGTTTCCTCCGGGTGCTCCGGTTTCCTCCCACAGTCCAAAAACACACGCAGGTGGATTGGCGACTCGAAAGTGTCCGTGTGTGTGAGTGAATATGTGTGTGTCTGTGTTGCCCTGTGAAGGACTGGCGTCCCCTCCAGGGTGTATTCCCGCCTTGCGCCCGATGATTCCAGGTAGGCTCTGGACCCCCCGCGACCCTAAATTGGATAAGCGGTTACAGATAATGGATGGATGGATGGATGATTTCTAGTTCAGGTTAAAACTGAACGTCCTTTTCCACACTTTCCTACTCTCTTCTGACATTAATACTGCTTCTACTACTGCTCCTCCAGACATGGACAGTGCACCGCTGGACACGGCTAATGACGACGAGGCTGATGCTGAAGCTGTTCAGGATTCTGTGGGCCATCCTCTGGGTGAGTAACTGACCTGACGTTTGAGAGTTTAATGTATTGGGAAATGCTCCTGGTTTAACTGAAGCAGAAACATCTAGCATCTTATGAGGAGGACAGTAATTAGTGTCTCCTTTATTGTTGAAGCAGGTGATGGGCAGGTAGTGAGCTCCTGCTGACTATGACACTACACCTGCTGCTCAGCAGACTCCGGGTGAGTCCTGGACCTGAAAGCACACACTAGAATAAAGACCCTGCTGGACAGCTGTTGATATTTATTCATGTTGATGCAGAAAAGGAGACTCTGAACCCAGCACCCTGTGGAGCTGAGGTAGACATTATCAGAGAGCTCCTTGACAAGCTGCTGCAGAACATTGCAGTGCAGTCTTTGGGTGAGTAACTGATCTGATGGTATGGTGTTTAGTGAACTTCTGACTACATTACAGCTCAGCCTCCTATCCTGCTTGATATTACTCCTCCTACTAGTACTACTCCTCTTTCTGCCAGTTGTTGACCAGTCACAGCTGGACATGGCTGATGAAGCTGAGACAGAAGCTGAAGCCATCCAGGAATTTGTGGACACCGACAGTCTGAGCTGATGAAGCTGAAACATCTAATATCTCACGAAAAGGACAGTAAGTCAGTGTCTCCTTTATTGTTGAAGCAGGTGATGAGCTGCCAGCGAGACGTCTCACTGAAGACACTGCGATAAAACAAATTCCCAAATTCAGATAAAAGTTACTAGTAATATTCTAAACAACGTTTGGTATATGTGCACTTTGAATAAAGCAGGAATTATTTGGATGGTGGATATTAATGATTGGTGGACTATTCTCAGTCCAACAGTGACACTGAGGGGTTTAAATCTCCAGCAGCACTGCTGTGTCTGATCCACTTGTAACAGCACAACACACACTAACACACCACCATGAGAGTGTCACTGCAGCAGAAATTATTAATTACTGCATTTGTTATAAGATTTTTTTTCTTTTTTAATAAATAAAATGACAGTAGTATTTTTAAATACTACACAACAGTTACCATAAAATGACAAAAGAGCGGGAGAATGTTTGAATTATTAATTACAATTTTATGTCACACAGCCAAAATTATAAACCATATTTGTATACCAAATAAATTGGATGGTAATT
The DNA here is from genome assembly GCF_029633855.1 of Hoplias malabaricus. Lineage (NCBI taxonomy): Eukaryota > Metazoa > Chordata > Actinopteri > Characiformes > Erythrinidae > Hoplias > Hoplias malabaricus. The sequence continues at coordinate 18,727 of NW_027101185.1, forward strand.
ACCATATTTTTACCTTTATATGACTTCAACAATACAGGCAGCACCCTCTTCTGGAGGTTAATGTTGTATTAGCTGACCTTCAGTTCCAAACATCCATTTCTGTCTATTAAGCCTTACACCTCAAACAAACAAAAAAAAAAGATCAATTTATTAATTAATTCATTATCTCAAACTTAACGTCTTAGTATGGCCTTGGAAGACAGTGAGTCTACCATACACCAACAATGACCAACCACGAGCCCTCTGCCAACTCAGGGGTTCTTTTAGTGGCACTGTCTCCTGCAAGATAAAAAGAAAAAATGCAAAAAGAATTGTCTGTAAATATAGTGGTTATGAGACATATATAGTTTAACATTCTAAAATATAACTATTTTTAAATACTGAATAAAAACATTCTGCCAACAGATTTATCATTAGTTTACACAATGCGCTTAATATAATAAACCTGCTGGCACTCTTTATCTAACCTCAAAATACTAGTGATGTGTCGGTCGCGAACGAACCGGTTCAAAGAGCCGGTTCCCGTCTAAGACCGAGCCATTTTTTTCTAAGGCTTGTCATTCAACCAATCAGAGAACAACAAGTAACAAGCTGCAGAGTATTTGTTTATTTTATTTCCCAGAAATGGATGATTATTTAATTTAATAAGCTATTTTGTAATACCTACCTTTTGGGTTCCATTGGCTGTATTTCAGAGTTTACAAGTGATTTTTTATTAAGGTGTTTAAATAAAAATCCAGTTATTAATACAATTGAATGTGTGAGTGCAGTCAGTGAGTTATTACAAGACAGCCATAAAAACAATTGGCCATTGCCACACTATTTATTATTTTTAATATTGAACAATAATTCTTTGTCGATATAGTCATGTAAAATGTAGGCAATATTGTTCTGTACCAGTGGAAATAAGTGGTAAAACAAAGAGCCAATTAGGAGCCGACTCTTTATGAAGAGCCGAGCCAAAAGAGCCGGCTCCCCAAAAAGAGCCGAAATTCCCATCACTACAAAATACAATTACTGATAGAAGCTTAATAATGTAAAATAAATGACTAGAAAGCTTTTAAACTCCTGGTTTGAAACTATTGGTTCTGGTATACATGTATGATAAATGCGGGTATAACGCATGATAAGCTCATGATAAATATGTGCTAAACTTACATGATAAATAGAGAGGTACATTTTAAAACCTTATCCAAATATTTTGACTGATATCTTAACTCATTTAAATTTACACTCTTAAAACAAGTCTTACTATAATTCGTAAGTAATATGGCTGTAGAATGCACTGTGTACAGTATCAGATTTCAATGGTTATATTACTGCCGACGAGCAGTAACGGACGCATTCACAAATGGGCGCGCTTTTCAAAAAATGCCGGATTGTTATTCCAAAATATTTTACAGAAAAGAAAAGAAAAGAAAAGAAACAAACAAAAAAAAAAAAAAAAAACGGTGGATTGTCCTGCACTGACAGATATCGCTACGTAAATTACATATTCAGTTTACTGATTTCGCCGTAATGGAAGGGACTAAAGCAAGGAATAAATGAGGGTATATAGCTTCAAAATGCACAGTAGTCTATTAGCATACAATAACTAAATAAACGCAGCTAATGTCACTCAACCTAGCTAGCCACATACTTCTCAGATTATCATCCGTGAGGTTAGCCAACTTTTACATAAATGAACGGCAAGTCAGGCATTAACTTACATTCTGTACTTTATTTAATTTACATTGAACCTGTCGTCCCAGTACCTCGGATATTACGGAGCGGGCTTCCAGGAGCCCGTCGAGGCTTTAGCAGACTTGCTAAGATGCACAAGCTTGCTAAATAATGTTAGAGCATTAAAGCGCTTTAAAACAAACTAACAGCACCACATTTCTCTCATAGATCGAGACGTAAATTGATAATTAAAGCTTCTACACCGAGAACACTTCACAAGTTGCAAATAAATGTAAATTTTAATCACTTTTATGACCGTGCAGTGGAGCTGGAAGTCTGAGGTGATTTCAGGTCTGAGGTGAAAATGTTACGGGCTCACGTCCAAATTTAACGATGAGTGCTGCGTTAGGGAGCCTACGGAGAGCGATTATATAAAACTCGATATATATATCTTCAGTGTTCTCATATATATATATATATATATATATATATATAATGACTTTAGACTAAAATATATTAAACGGACAGACAAGTTTATAAAACACCCTCTTCAACACTTCTGTGCTTATTAAAGTATTTTTCTGAACAAGAAAATATTTCTTACACCTCACTCTGATTTGCAATTTTCATGTGGAACAGACGATAAAATCGCACTTCCTGCTGACTGTTCCATTAAAAGCAGTAATATACTGTAAGTTCTTTTGATCATTTGGCATGTCCCACAATGCATTATTTTAACAGTAAAATATTGTAAAACAGAATTACAGTACCGTACTGTTGAAAAATCACTGTAAATATACAGCCTTTTTTTTAGTGTATGTAGTACACAACGTGGTGGTGTAGTAGCATCAGTTTTATAAATCCTTGAAGTGCACTATTTAGAGAGTAGGCTGCTTTTTGAGACAGAGCATCATTTACATGAGGTGCCACGAAAGAAACAAATACCTGCAATTTTTTCCTGCAAGGTCCCACTTCTTGAGTTATTGTTTTCCCAGAAACATCTGTATTTTTCATTTGTTCAACTTTTTTATTCATCCCTGATGTCCACACCATGTCTGAGGAAATCTCTCACTATGAATGTGCTGCTGTCTGCAATCTCTGTGTGTGGAGAAGCGGAGTTCATATTTCTATACTTGAAAATTGTTCAACTTAAACAATGGCAGTCCAACTACTGACCAATCACAGTCGTAGTGGTTTTCGGCTCGACGCAGAAGTATAAATTGGGCTTTAGTGGTTAGGTCTTGAGTCTAAGGGACCCTTTAAAAACACCCCAGGTTCCTTTTTGTAGTTCCACCCACCGTCAGTGTGTATCACTTCTTTAAAAGAAGCAGATCCAGAACTCCAGGGAATATGTAAAGACATGGAAACAGCTGATGAAACTCTGTTTAAAATGATCAACACAGTGAACCTGACGTAGGATAATTTTATAACTCCAGAAGATATCCCTGGACAATCACCTCTCATTTTGTCTGACAGATCAAAATCACGCTGTGGATGATGTTCCAGCCCTTGACCACCAGGTGGTAAAGAAAAGAACAAGGAGATGGACGAGGGGTAAGGGTTGTAAAATCAATTACAAGAAGCGCACCGAGGAGCAGGGCAGTGGAGAGGCTTCAGCAAATATGACCGGTCCTGGAGAAACCAAATCCCGCACAGAGTCCAAACAGGTGCGGAGACATAGTGTAAAATGTGAGGAAGTGCACCTGCAGAACTGGACAAACCACTGTTCTGGTCCAGACACCTCTAGGACTTGGTCTCAGCAGCACCCTCCTCCCACCAATCAGGGAAGAGATGGATGACATCGACATGGTCCTGCCCTGGTAGGGGTGATAATTATGACCACATTATCATTAACCCTTTATGAAAATGTCTTGAGAGGTTGTGACGTTATATTTCTGTCTGCATTTTGTCCAGTCTCTCCCTCAGGTCCGATGAGAGACCACTCATCTGAGGCCAGAGAGCACAGATGACAGAGGAAAGTGGGCAAGAGGGAAAAGACTCTATTAGTGGTTGTGTGATGTGTGCTCCTCATAACCATCGAGAGGCAGAACTAAGAGTGAGCGGCTAAGCTAATGCAGAGCCCCGCCTCCTGCATTCCGCTAAAGTCTGACAGGCGCAACGATTCAATAAAAGTATAACTGCATTTAAAAAAGCAAAGAGTGGTGTGTGTGACAATGCTGGATGACCAGCTACACCAGCAACCGAGCAGCTGGTTTAGACCAGTTTACCACACACGTTATGATCACACATCCAGTCTATGGTGTAAACAGGCTCAGTCCTGATGGTCTAGACTGCAACATATACACACACACACACCAACATGAGCCTCAGAAATAACATGAATTTAAATCTGCACATGAATTTCATAAAGTACTGCAGGTGCTCTCTTAAACCAGTGTGAAATTCAATTTACTGGACAGTAATACTGATTATACTTAAATGAAAAAAGGGTAATTAAAGTGTACTGTCTGTGAGGAGTGTGGTGTGTTCTCTCTGTGTGTGCGTGGGTTTCCTCCGGGTGCTCCGGTTTCCTCCCACAGTCCAAAAACGCACGTTGCAGGTGGATTGGCGACTCAAAAGTGTCTGTAGGTGTGAGTGTGTGTTGCCCTGTGAAGGACTGGCGCCCCCTCCAGGGTGTATTCCCGCCTTGCGCCCAATGATTCCAGGTAGGCTCTGGACCCACCGCGACCCTGAACTGGATAAGCGCTTACAGATAATGAATGAATGAATGAATGAATAATTAAAGTGTAACACCCGCCAGACTCTTAAAAGGAAAGTCTACGATTGTGGGCAATTACAGTTCTCTCTGGTTGTTTACATTCTGAAGCTAAGCATCTTTTAAGGTGGAATGGTTTGTTTGAGGGGGAAATGACTGTTTGTAGTTGTCTGAAGTGTAACTTTTCTGTAAGTTTTTATTCACTGTTTGAATATCCATGGAAACACATTTGTAACTCGAGGTGTTTAGTTTTGTAGCACTGTCGGTAATGCAGTTAGCCTTCTTTTGAGGTTGAAGACATTTCTACCTTAAATGACCTGAAACAGCAGAAATAAATCTATATTATCCACCTATGGAGCAGGAATAGAACAGCATCCTCATCTCGGTTCATGCTTTTCAACATTTGGGGTTCTCTCCATTGTCTAAATTAGTCCAGATGCCTCTGCCATGTGCAGAGAGAGAGAGAGAGAGAGACTAGCATAGTGGACCGAGCCAGTTTCAATTATTTACAGACACTGGGGCTTCGTAAACACATCAGACTGGTTTTCAGTGCAAACCGACTGGAGACATCAGCACCTGATCTCACCCATGTAAATGTGGCTGAATGTCATTAAACCTCACTGCAGTGTTGCATTTTCTAGCATAGAGCAATAGAGCCATTCTGAGGAAATGTTGAATGGGAAGTCTCCAAACATTTGACCTTACACTCTTCTTTTAAGGATTTACAAAGCATGTTTGTAATAGTGGACCTGAGGTCTGTCCAGACTGAGACCTTGGAGAGATGTTCCACATGGAGGGCCAGATGTAAAAGGTCCCAGCTGTTGCCGTGCCCTCTTTTATAATTGCAGTCTTAATTTCAGTGTTTTCTAGCCGTGTCCATGGTGTTCTGGTTAATTGTGCCCGCTGAGCCCTGTAGCGCCAAACTCATCAGAGCTTTTTTGTGATTTAATCTGTATTATCCACTGATCCAGCTGACCCCAGTGGAAGCCAAAACATCCACCGTGTCTGCGCAGGTGCTGTTTATCATTCCACGCTTGTATTACAGACCCATTCTAAAACATATCCAAACGTTCTGCTGAAAAGTTGAGGGGTTGCGTCTCTGTAGAAATAAAGCATGCTTTTGATGATTCATATTTGCATCTGTGCGGTTTTAGAAGAATATACTGTTACCAAGCCCCTTGGAGTGTGTGAGTATGTGTATGTTTGTGTGTGTGGGGACACTTGCATTGTGAGGACTTGGGGAAACACAAGCTGGTCCCCATAATGTAAATTATTTAATGTTAAGGTGAAGATATATTTTAAATTTAGGGTTGGATTTAAGAATAGATTTAGGTTTAGGGCTAATTGCTAGGACTAAAGGCTGTGGGAGAATAGAGCTTCTGTAATTGCTACTTTGGGCTTAGCACTGCAGAAACTGCACTGTGTAACTCCACTGTGGAGGAGGGTAGTGAACCACAAGGGACATGGTTGTTTACATATTAAACTCAACACGCACTATAACCATAACCAGGATATATTCCTGGCTTTACTAAATGTTGAGGGAGGAGACAGAGCTGTTCCTTCACTCCCAATCCCCCAGTCCATCGCTATCCAATCCCAAGCCCTCTTCTCTAACCCAGGGTTTAATTAACATCCAACTCCAGAACTTTCCCTAAAACATCCCCTCTATAAATCAACTGTTCAGCGAGCAAACTCACAGACACTAATGAGAATCTCACAGATTTCCCTCCTCGCATAAAAAGTTAGTTCCACAAAACACTGGGTCCCTTCTCAGTCATCATTGCAGCATCCAACTCTGGGCTCAGCTGCTTACTGTTTTACTGGACAATGTGCCCGCTGACATTGGCCTGAGGTGTTGATTTGGAGAATGATGAACTGTGTGACAAACAGATTAATTAGTCAGCAGGTAAACAGCCCATATATATATATCATCGCATTCCAAAACAAAACATGTATCTCCATTGTTGTGAATTTAGATTTGACTGCATCATTCATACCCAGCAGATGTCCTTCACACTTTGTGAAAATTTCATGATGACCGGACCAATAGAAGTGCTCCAACATTACTTGGAATAAAATCTTTTTACATTGACTTCCATTGAAAAGTATGATGTTTTTTCCCATCCCCTATAAAGATACTAATCTAAGTTACTAGAAACTCAGCCCAGAGCAGTTCCAGCCTTTCTTCTGTGAGGCTTTAGAGAAGAAGAAGCCAGCTGCAGAGGTGATGCAGTTGTTGGCCCCTCTGTACCCTGCCTAAATTCTCAGCCTCGGGTTTATGTTCCTCACACAGACGATGGGAAGCATGAGGCTTATTCAATGGAGGGAGAAAATGCAAATGGCAGCGTGTTATTGCAGCTAGAATGCCCAGAGGAGCAGGCGGAGGTAGAGCGATTGGAACCAGGAATACGTCTGGAGCCCAAGTGCATTAGAAAGCTAAATGAGATTATGGCTGTTTAATTCCAGCTGAGTGGTGGCATGATCACACTAGCTGTGAGTGTTGATGGCGGGCGGATGGTGATTAGCTCCAGCGAAAGTCTCCTGTGGGATGTTCACATTCAGGGCACGCTTCTGCTTTCTTTTATTTACGCAAACAATTACAAGTGTCATAAAGTTGAGGAACACTTGTTGAATTAAGTTAACTTTGTTCAGTAACTTGTGTTATTATATTAACCAATGAGTGACAGTTTACACAGGGAGTGATTAGCATAAGAAACAGAGGCTGTATCCAAGTCAGATTCTAAAGTCAGTTCAGACGTCATACAGCATTAGTCCCTGCTCTAATTAAACATGATTCATCATATTATTTTGTTTTAAAGAGACACTAGTGAACTTTACCAGCAAAAAATAGCCAAAGATAATCATGAAAATGGTAATAAATAGTTTTGAAATTGTAACACACAAGAGATGAAGGATTACTTGCTTTGTATTCTCTAACTGAACCAATTTAGACCCCATAGAGTGACATAGGGGCTGTCAAAAATTTTTCATGCACCCAGCCCCAACTAGATCTCCAAAAATGTGTTCAGATATACTACATGCACCAAAATATTGGGAAACATTACACATTACACCTAGAGGAATCTTTATGACAATTTTATTCTAAATCCACAGGCATTACTATGGGGTTTGTTATTGAGTAGACAGAGTGCTGTCATCTTTCATGCACTGTGAGCCTCACAATAACATTAACATTAAGTCTGCCATTTCTGTGGACGATTTACTGTGGTTCCTAAACACTTAATAACAATTGATAGTGGAATGTCTAGAAGGGGAAATATTTGACAAACTGACTTGTTGCATCTGTGGCATCCTATTAGAGTGTCACACTCAAATTTAGTGCCGTCTCTGGCACAAATGTCGGCAGACGGCATGGATAGGTGCTTGATTTTATACACCTTTAGCAATGGGACTGAATGACGCGCCTTAATTCAATGATGGATTCATGTGGTTCCTCGCAACACATTTGTCTATTTAGTGTAGAATGAATGAAGAATCGCAGATGTTCCTAACATTTCTACTTTAGGATGGGTCCTTTTTAGTAATCGTTAAATCCAAACAAATTCTCTGTTAAGAACCTGAAGAACAATCAAGGAAATTGTGCTGTACACTGTTGTAGGATAAAGGTACACAGGAGACTGTCCTGCAGCTCATGATCGTCTGGAACTGAAAGTTGGAGTTATGGTCAGGGTCAGGGTTTTATAAAATAATGGTTAGAGTTAGGGTTATTGTGGGGGTCAAAGTTAGAGTTAGGGCTAAGGCTGAATTTTCACACTGGGTAAGAACCTGAATTTTGTAAACTATATGTAGTACACATTGTACATATCCTGGGTCTTTTATTTAAATAGATTGAGACCATGCTGCTATAATAGCCTTATGGGAATGTTAGCTCTGCATCATCAATTCATTTTATAAAATTGATCAACTATGGTAAAATATAATTCTAGTAGGAAACACAACTATACTTTTAAAGTTACATTAAAAGAAACAAGTGCAGTTGTTGTCAGAGGACACCCTGTGTCTTTTGACCTCTGATGGAAAGTGGGGCCTTGAAGAGCTGCTAAAACTTCCGACAAACTTCAGTGTACTCTCTTCCATGCTGTGCAGGAGCGCAGCGATCATTCTCAGAGGTCAGAGAGGTGATGGCTACTGTGGAGAGACACCCTGCCCTTGAGAAGAGACCATTTCTCTTTGGTTTGCTTCATTAGTCTGACATGCCGTGACCTGAGAGTTGTGGAGGTGTTACGGAGAACTCGAATGAGAAGGTATCACGCAGACGTGGAGCTGGTTTGCTGAAGGGGCGAGTCCAGAACTGCCCAGCTGAGCTTCAGGTGGAGGTGGAGCGGTAAACAACACCGGAGGAGCCTCTGGAGTTCAGAGGACAGCGCTGTCTATGAGCCCGGGCTGAGAAAAGATCCTCCAGAAGATCCTCACTCACTACATGAAAGCCGCAACAAGAGAATGGACGATTAAAGGGATTCTCCATCAGCCGGCTCAGAACTGACACTCATTTATGAACAGGTTCTCTAACATCACAAGAAATCTCTGTCTCTCTCCTCTCAGCGCTGCCTGTATACTCTGTCATGCATTTGTTTGTTCCTTCATTCATTCATTCATTCATTTGTTCGGGACCTGTAACGACTTCATATTGAACAGCTTTGTGGTGGGTTCAGAGTCTACACACCTTTGGAGAATTTAAAACATTCACCCATACACACGCCTTGGACAGTTTTTTTTTTCAGTCAATCCATTGACCAAAATCTATGGTTAAACCTGGAGCACCCGGAGGTAATCTACACAAACACGGAGAACACGTCCGACCTGAGGAGTGGATCAAACCCAGGACCCCAAGACCCTGCAGCTGGGGTGCCATTGTTCCATGGCAAAAATTTTGGTATTTATTAAAGTTGATTAATTTCGGCTGTTATATTGTAATGACATGGTGATCATAAATGTTAATCTATAAATGTTCCTGGAGTTGTAATCACATTGGTCTGTAAGATACGTTCTACTAGACTCCCTTTTACGCCCACCACATTGATAAACAAAGGGTTAATTACAGTGTATTTACATATTGTCACTGTCCAGTGAAAACCATTCATTCATTCATTCATTCATTATCTGTGACCCTTATCCAGTTCAGGGTCGCGGTGGGTCCAGAGCCTACCTGGAATCATTGGGCGCAAGGCGGGAATACACCCTGGAGGAGTGTAAGGCCGCCAGTCCTTCACAGGGCAACACACACTCACACATTCACTCACACCTAAGGACACTTTTGAGTCGCCAATCCACCTACCAACGTGTGTTTTTGGACTGTGGGAGGAAACCGGAGCACCCGGAGGAAACCCACACAGACACAGAGAGAACACACCACACTCCTCACAGACAGTCACCCGGAGGAAACCCACACAGACACAGAGAGAACACACCACACTCCTCACAGACAGTCACCCGGAGGAAACCCACGCAGACACAGAGAGAACACACCACACTCCTCACAGACAGTCACCTGGAGGAAACCCACACGGACACAGGGAGAACACACCACACTCCTCACAGACAGTCACCCGGAGCCAGAATCGAACCCACAACCTCCAGGTCCCTGCCACACTACCTGCTGCGCCACCGTGCCGCCAGTGAAAACCATGTATCTCTATAAATATTAACTTCACAGGGAAAGGACAAAAAAACGTCTTATATTTTGATGTAAATAGATTTTATTCCAATACGTTTTGGAGCATTCCTATTGGTTAATTCCCAAAAGTACCGTTGTTGTGTTCAGCTGATAACCAACAACCAACAACTTTCCCAAAACTGATCACAAATGGAATGAAATTTTGAACATATTTTTTAAATCACTGTTGTAAACTGTCATTCATTAAATGTAAATGATCAACGTTAGCATTTTCTTGCTTCATTTTCCAGTAAGTCTTCGCTCCGCTGCTGCTCTCAGAAAGGTCTGGCATGCCGCTTTACGCTGGGATATTGAAAAAGCAATTCAGGAACAGGGCAAGTGTTGGAGCACTCATTAAAAATACATCAGCTTGGAATCCCACTCTTTAACCTCAGTAAAACATACCGAGTAATTTCTGTGGAGCTGTGTGAAAGATGTTTTTTTTTTTTTTGTCCAGTACATGTTCCCAGGGGCTGTACGTCAAATTGAAAAATAAATCGCTCTGAGGTTCTTTTAACCTTCACCGGTTTTCATTAGTGCGCTACCGGTGTTCGAGAGGTTCCTTGGTTCCTTAAAATTTCTGCTGTAGTAAAGGGGTTCGCTACGCCATTGTCTCCAGTCAGGATGTAGAGGTTAGTGATATTCAGGAGCTTGGTGCAGATCTGCATGTCAATATCCACATTTCATAACTCTATATTTAGAGGAGCTTATGTTGCTGGTAAATAAGTTAATATACCTTTACCTTTACCTTAAATTCTATATAATCAATCAATTATTCAATAAATCAATCAGTCATCCGAGTCTTATTTGGTGTTAAAAGTGTTTTGCACTGGAAGTATGAGGATAATGTTGCTAATATATGGGTGCTAGTATATGGGTACTAATGTATGGGTGCTAATGTACTCCACCAACTGGCAAATAAAACCTTGTCTAACTGACCGAATGTAGTGGTGAGTTTCCTCAGCGCAGCTCGACTAATTTGGATTAGCATTGTTCTCAGAAAAACAACACTGATCGATGAGCAAGGGAGAGAGAGAGAGAGAGAGAGAGAGAGAGAGAGAGAGAGAGAGAGAGGGAGAGAGAGAGAGAGAGAGTGAAAGAGAGAGAGAGAGAGAGAGAGAGAATGAAAGAGAGAGAGAGAGAGAGAGAGAGAAAATGAAAGAGAGAGAGGGAGAGAGAGAGAGAGAGAGAGAGAGAGAGAGAGAGAGAGACTCTGTGACCCTGGCAATAAAATCATTTGACTCATTTGCATGTGTTGTGGTTGAGAGCCTCAAGGCCCGGCAGTTCCATATCAGCCCTTCTCACTCTCTCTCTCTCTCTCTCTCTCTCTCTCACACACACACACACACACACACACACACACTATTCTCCAGCGGCTTCAGCTCCCCACACTAATTTATGGCTGTCTGATTCCGCCTCAGATTGCGTCTCCACCAGCTGTGAGTGGAACATGACAGCCCCGATATGAGATTCTTTGGTTAACATTATCAGTGTCATTTCCATAAAATTCAGAGGACTTTTATTTATTTATTTTAGATGGAAAATATTATTAATTCATAAGTTAACTGTGGTCGTGAGTTTCATCCCATAATGCATTGAGCCCTGCAGCCCGTGGGCCTTAGTTTCTGCTCAGTGCGTGGAAAGAGGCTCTCATTGGTCAGCGGAATTTCACTGCTAAAATCCATGGCCAAAAAAGTTTGCTAAAATCAACTCTTTCAACATTTCTACTGACAACCAACAAGTAACAGCAGGGTGTTTGTTTCCCAGTTTCCATGGTTACACCACAACAGTTTCCATGGTTATGCTACACAGATTATTGTGATTACATTACACCTGTACACATAGTAACACTGCCGTGGTTTTCATGGGTACACGACACCAATGTCCATGGTTACACTACATGAGTTCCCATAGTTAAACTACAGCAGTTCCCATGGTTACAGTAGACCATTTTCCATGGTTACCCTACATCAGTTCCCATGGTTGCACTACACCAGTTCCCACATTTACACTACACTAGTTTCCATGGTTACATTACACCATTTCCCATGGTTACAGTACACCATTTCCCATGGTTACAGTACACCATTTCCCATGGTAACACTACACCAGTCCCCATGGTTACACTACATCTTTTTCACTGGTTACACTACACCAGTTTGTTACACTACAACAGTTCCTATGGTTACGCTACAACAGTTCCCATGGTTACACTACAAATATTTGTTGTGGTTACATTACATCAGTTACCATAGTTACACTACAGCAGTTTCCATGGTTACACAACATCAATTTCCATGGTTACACTGCCATTTCCCACATTTACACTATACCAGTTCCATGGTTATACTACACACGTTTACATGGTTACACTACCGTTTCCCACTGTTACACTACACCACTTCCCATGGTTACACTATACCAGTTCCCATGGTTACACAACATGAGTTTCCATGGTTGTACTTCGTAATTGTTCTGTAGTTATGCTAAATTGACTTCCATAAGATTCCCTGAATTGTGAAGATGATACATTCAGGGTGTTCCCTCGAGTTCTGAAGCCAGAACCCTACATCTCATTAACTCTCAGTCGTCCCTGAGCTCTGTGAACACTGTAGAATAGTATTTTCTGAGCTTAAGAACTCTGGTAAGGCTCTTTCCCGCTAGCCTCCATCTCAAGTGTACTCATACTAGTGATTTTAATGGACACCTCTCTTTACTGTGTATGTAACTGTTCTGAGGGTTGGACGCATACACCATGCATATTATTATGAATCATTCGCAGGGAAATGGAAATAACATTGTTAAACCATATCTCGAGGAGGCACGATACTTTAATCAGCCAGGTTTGCTTTGACATTTTGAATTATTAGGTGCGTCGCAAACTGGGAGCCGACTCTTATCAAAGTTGAATATTTCATCAGTGAAAATCAGGCACGGTGGTGGATTATTAATTTTCGGTGACGGCGGAATGAAAACGACAGTCGTCTCGGGCTAATTCCCCACTCCACTGTGAGAGACTGTGCTTCTGGTGTCTTTTCTTTTACATTTTGCTGCCTTCCTCCAGCCCCTTCCCCCTTCAGAAGAGAATTAGGCATGGCACAGTGTCGATGACATGCAGATCATATGCAAATGAAAAAGTAAATGATTTCAGTTCTACTAATCCCACCGCAGCGTGGGGATAAATGGTGACAGCGCGTGTGGTAATAGGATCAACAACTCCCCGCCTCCAGCTCCAGACGGCACCGTGCACAGTCACCTGTTGTCTTTAAAAATCATAAATAATCTAAAAAGCCATACTGCCACAACTCATTAGCATTTGTTTTTTGTAAGAACTAATTTTGTTGACGTGAATAATCCAAACATGCTAAACGTGAGTGAAAGTGGGTGGGGATAAATCCCTGTCAAACACACATAGCACCAGCTGGGGGCGCCGGGAGCGAGGAACCAGAGCTGAACCCAGGTTCCAGGTAAAGGTTTATGCTTCAACTGGAGGTTGATAACATACAGAACTACAGACAAACTGCAGCTAAATTATTAGAGCCACCAAACTGGTTTTTCCACTCCAGACTTTTCATTAGAACCGACTTTAGCTCTAGTTTGTTCAGTTTGTGAACACACGGCCCTGGTTGGTCCAAATAAAAAGGTCAGGGACACTGTCATGGGTGTGTGTGTGTGTGTGTGTATGTATGTGTGTGTGTTTGTGTGTGTGTATGTGTGTGCGTATGTGTATGTGTGTGTGTATGTGTGTGTGTGTATGCGTATGTGTGTGTGTGTGTGTATGTGTATGTGTGTGTATGTGTGTGTGTATGTGTGTGTGCGTGTATGTGTGTGTGTGTGTGTGTGTGTGTGTATGTGTGTGGGTGAATGTGTGTGTGTGTGTATGTGTGTATGTGTATGTGTGTGTGAGAGAGAGTTTGTGAAGGATCATTCTTAAACAGCAGTGTGTATAATCCTGCACTAGTAATATTACATTCTGCAGGTTGAGTTTTATCTTCATGTGTTCTTCTCTAGAGCAAACACACTCGAGACAAAACACACACACACAAAGGAAATGCCCATATAAAAAAAAATGGTTATCCAATTTTAGACACAAGATGTAAGCGAAGAGATGAAGAGACAGACAGAGAGAGAGGGAGTGAGAAACAAAGTGAAAGTGTTCTATTGATCTTCTCCCGACCATCTTTCAAAGATTTCTCTGCTGTTATTTTGTTCCGTAAACGCACCTCCAGATGTGGCGAGGTTTAACCGTGATTATAAAAGCCTCATTACGCTGTGTGTGAGGAGAAAGAAAAAGGGGCGAGTGGCAGCACTGAGATTATCCCCAGTGCTTTGGAGAAGGTCTAGAGCCCATTATCTGCTGAGAGAGCTGCATAAGCCGAGGCTGATATTAATATTCCTATTAGTTTTCTCTATAAGAGAAGAACATGAGAAAGTGGAGCAGAGTGGAGAAGTCTCTCTGGAGCCACTTTCCTAAAGGTTAGAGAATCGCTATAATCTCGCCGCAGCGGCTACAAGCCCCCGGGGGACGCTCTCGCGGCCCCCACTCCCGCCTTTTGACTTTTAAAACTTTTAAAACTTAACATTGTAATGTTGTTGTGTGAGTTTCCGCCCTGAGGAAACAGCGCCTGGGCTCTTTTACAGTCCTAGCACCGCAGGGAAATTGATTTCCTGAAGGTGGAGGAAAAAAGAAATCAGTGCCACGCGGTGTCTCTATTATTTGGGGGAACAAATATTACACTGTGGATTATTTCTGTAATTCTTGCTCTAACACTTAGGAAGGAAAGCTAGAGGGATTCTGTGAATATGTGGCGTCTGTCTCAAAACCTAGATATCCCTCTAAATACTCAGCACCTACAGGTTCCAACGCCTGGGGAGCAGTTGGGGTTAGGTGTCTTGCTCAAGGGCACAGATAGGTAACATTGTTACCTTAAAGTAACAGCTTCAAAATTATTGTGATGATCCACAGAGCTGTAATGGGGAGAGTAGAGTCTCTGTCGTTGCTACTCAGGGCTCAGCACTGCAGAAACTGCACTATGTAACTTTAAGAGGAAGGTAGGACACCACCACTCGCTTTCTCTCTCTTTCCCCGCAACCCCCTACCAACCTTGATTTCAGGACGGTGCTGTAAAAGGGAATTACACTCTGCAGATGTAGGGGGAGCCCAGGAGCAAACTCATCAAATATTACCCAGTGTTCCTTTAAGTGACAGTAACAATGATCACATTCCCATGACTTACTTAGCATCAAGGTCTTGTTAAAATGTGACCACAACTTGTATGTATCTTTACAAACATTAATATTTATGGGATGTCCCGTACAAACAATCCGGGGGTCTTTATTTTCCAGGGTGTATGTCTTCAAGGCTAGATCCCCACCTCAGATCCTGCCTGAGCACTGATCCCACTCTGAGATGTCTGCTACTTTCCTCACTGATGTTCTTCAGTCACGGCAGGAGTTCTCCCAGACATGCCGGTCTTGGTGACAAAAGGCCTCTGATAATTAATGTAGCCTTTATGTCTCAGCAGGTGTCTTCACAATCCCACTGTCCAGGGGAGCACATGAAGGAGCATAATTTACAGAGAAGAGTGAGGGAACTTTTTAATGGGAATTAAGTTCCTAAGAGTTCAGTACACAAGAACACACACTTCCTGTGCTCTGTGCTCATCATCCTGAGAGCAACATCCACAACATCTGCGCTCGCAGTGAGGACATCTTGCAGATGTTCTTATACAGGTGAATCCAGTGTCTTGTAATTATATATAAATATATATACAATTCATATATGGCAGTGAGAGTCAGTAGAAGGGGGGTGTTTCTGATAAAGTGGCCAGTGAGTATCAGTAGAGGGAGGGTGTTTCTGATAAAGTGGCCAGTGGGTGACAGTAGAAGGGGGGTGTTTCTGATAAAGTGGCCAGTGAGTGTCAGTAGAAGGGGGGTGTTTCTGATAAAGTGGCCAGTGAGTGTCAGTAGAGGGGGGTGTTTCTGATAAAGTGGCCAGTGAAGGTCAGTAGAAGAGGGGTGTTTCTGATAAAGTGGCCAGTAAGAAGTGGGGTGTTTGTACTGAGAGTGCCCAGGCTGTGTGTATAGCCATGTTCCATTAATCTGACCACAGCTGCTCGTCTTTAAGCCGTCAGTATCTGAGAGAATAACCAAAGGAGCAGGACGTGATGCAACCTCAGTTCAATAGACGTTCACCCTGAAAACTGCAGGGTTTTCTGGACGCTGTCCACGCTCCTGAATGGGACTGCGTTTCTCGGTTCTCTGAATGACTTGGACACATAACAAAAAGTAGATTTCCTCTGAGGCTTTTTAGAGAGCAACTTCCAAGATGCCTGGAAATTTCCTCCAGAGTCGAGCCTCAATTTATTTCCGCCTTAAAGCAAGTGTCCACCTTAAAGTAGCTCTGAAGCCTGTCTGCTTAATTCCAAGAGAAAGAGTCAGGGAACAACAAGGGAGAGGAAATAGGATGAAAATAATCAAGGAAGAGAGAATGGGCAAAAGAAGATGGAGAGAGAGAGAGAGAGAGAGAGAGAGAGGGAGAGAGAGAGAGATAAAGACAGAGACAAATAAATAGAGAAGGCAAGAGATAATGAGAGAGAGAAAGAGAGAGAGTCTCCTGAAGGGGTTGGATTAAGCAATGAAAGATTAAGGACAATCCTGCCAGGAGATATGGACACGTTTCAAACAGGCATCAGAGCAGAATTTTTTGGACACGTGAGACACACTTAGACACAAACAATGCTCACACAGTGCAGTCCTCTCAGATCGACTGCAGTTCCTCGTGACTTGAGAATCTGAGGCCTTCAGGTCTGAATAGGCAACCGCTACAGCCTTAGCAACCTCAGAATTCTCAATGTCTCTAACATCCTCAGTATTCTCAGCATCCACAACATCACCAACATCCGTGGCATCATCAACATCTTCAAACCACCTACATCCTCAAAATCACCAACATCCTCAACATCAACAACATCCTCAGCATCAACAACCTCAAAATCAACAACATGCTCAAAATACTCAGCTTCACCCACATTTTCAACATCACTAACATCCTCAGCATCATCAGCATCATCAATAACCTCAAAATCACCAACATCCTCAACATCCTCAGCATCATCATCATCCTCAAAATCACCAACATCCTCAACGTTTTCAGCGTCTTCAACAACCTCAAAATCACCAACATCCTCAGCATCATCAACAACCTCAAAATCACCAACATCCTCAACATCAACAAAATCCTCAGCATCAACAACCTCAAAATCAACAACATCCTCAAAATACTCAGCTTCACCCTCATTCTCAACATCACTAACATCCTCAGCATCATCAGCATCCTCAAAATCACCAACATCCTCAACGTTCTCAGCATCTTCAACAACTTCAAAATCACCAACATCATCAGCATCATCTGCATCATCAACAACCTCAATGCCCTCAGCATCATCAACAACCTCAAAATCACCAACATCCTCAGCATCATCAGCATCTTCAACATCCTAAATGTTCTCAGCATCTTCAACAACCTCAAAATCACCAACATCCTCAGCATCATCTGCATCATCAACAACCTCAATGCCCTCAGCATCATCAACAACCTCAAAATCACCAACATCCTCAGCATCATCAGCATCTTCAACATCCTCAACGCCCTCAGCATCATCAACAACCTCAAAATCACCAACATCCTCAGCATCATCAGCATCTCCAACATTCTCAACATCCTCTGCATCAACAACCTCAAAATCACCAACATCCTCAGCATCATCAACAACCTCAAAATCACCAACATCCTCAGCATCATCAACAACCTCAAAATCACCAACATCGGCAACATCCACAGCATCACCAACAGCATCCTCAAAACTATCAGCATTTAACATCCTTTACATTCTCAGTGTCCTCAATATCCACAGTGTCCTCAGCATCCACATCATCATCATCCTCAACAACTTCATCCTCAGCATCCTCAATATCCTCAGCATATTCCGCATCTACAACATCTTCAGCTTCTTCTGCATCCCACTGAGCATAAAGTCACTCTCACAGTAACACACTTTATGAACACGTTCTTTGTTTTTTTTTTCTTGTGTTTTTCATAATTCACTTTGCAAAACCTTTTAAAGCTGCAGAGAGAGAGAGAGAGATCAGACCTGTGCTTTAAGAGAAGGGGATAGATGGTGTGTTGGTGATTAATCTGTTGTGTGCTGCAGCTGCTGATGTTCCATTAAATTCAGAGCACACAGACGCAGCAGACGCTCGGATCGATGCGGCTTTAGAATCACGCTCAGACACAGATGAAGCACTCGTCTGTGAACTGTGTGAATACACGTGACGAAAGAACTAGAATGGAGTCGTTTCTCTCCTCGCAGCATCTTCTTTACATTCTCTCCTTCATAAAAACTTCCGGATTGGCTTTGACTAAACAGCACTGTGTTCAGAGACATCACACTTGGTGGGTTTCCATCGTTTTTAAAAAGAAAACTTTAACATCCACATACTTCTGCGTGTTCTGATCCTCCAGTACACATCAGAAGGTCTTAATTTAGCTCCTTAAAATATTCCCATTTTAGCTGGTGTAATCACATGCTGTTCATTTAGATCTTCACTGTATTATATATATATTGCTAGGACCTCTATGCAATTTCCTGTGTTGTGTTAGCATTAGCCTAGGGGTGACACAAACATTTAAAGTTTAAAAATATTTTACACAGTAGTAACATAAGCTGTTGTAATTTTACAGTAAATCCTTCAGTAATAATTTCAGTTTAAAGGGAACGTAGATTGTTTTTGGCCCGTGGGAGGAAACTGGAGCACCCAGAGGAAACCCACGTGGACACAGGGAAAACACACCAAACTCCTCATATGATTATGATATGGTACATAAACCTGAGGTATCTCTTCACTAATGGTTTCACTACTGTTTATTGTAGGAAAGCTAAACTCTTTGTTAACTAACCACACCAAAAGGATCCTTTTGTGCTGTCCACTATCAGCAAACTCTTTTCTCGAACCAGTACTTTAATAGGCATTACACTGCTGTGAGGTTCTCAACTGTGTGACAATAATAAGTTTGTTACACTTCACAATTTGACAATTTGCTCAAAGCAGAAAGCATGGGGTTCCATGAAGTCGTCGACTACAGCAGTGGTACGTTCCAGAAACATGGGCAATAAATGCTCATAATTGCACAGCATTGCAAAACACATGGTCAGAAACACACCTCTCATCATGTCAGCACATGCCACCATTGGTCGAACCATTACCAGTCCTGCCATGATGCAGTCGGTATCTCTCACAGAACAACGGACCCGACAAAATTAAAAAAAAAAATAATAACAACAGGACGGACAGAGAAATAATTTACACACGGACTGGAACCAAACATGCTCCAGGTTTATATATATATATATATACAGGGTGGGCCATTTATATGGATACACCTTAATAAAATGGTGATGATCATGGTGGCCATTTTGAAGTCGGCCATTTTGTATCCAACTCATATTATTAGTGGTCAAAAACTTGTAAATAACTTGTAAATAAGAATGAAGTTAAGTTAAAACCAAGCAGGGCGGCACGGTGGAGCAGCAGGTAGTGTCGCAGTCACACAGCTCCAGGGGCCTGGAGGTTGTGGGTTTGATTCCCTCCGATTGGCTCCGGGTGACTGTCTGTGAGGAGTGTGGTGTGTTCTCCCTGTGTCTGCGTGGGTTTCCTCCGGGTGACTGTCTGTGAGGAGTGTGGTGTGTTCTCTCTGTGTCTGCGTGGGTTTCCTCCGGGTGACTGTCTGTGAGGAGTGTGGTGTGTTCTCCCTGTGTCTGCGTGGGTTTCCTCCGGGTGACTGTCTGTGAGGAGTGTGGTGTGTTCTCTCTGTGTCTGCGTGGGTTTCCTCCGGGTGACTGTCTGTGAGGAGTGTGGTGTGTTCTCTCTGTGTCTGCGTGGGTTTCCTCCGGGTGACTGTCTGTGAGGAGTGTGGTGTGTTCTCCCTGTATCCGCGTGGGTTTCCTCCGGGTGCTCCGGTTTCCTCCCACGGTCCAAAAACAAACGTTGGTAGGTGGATTGGTAACTCAAAAGTGTCCGTAGGTGTGAGTGAATGTGTGTGTGTGTCTGTGTTGCCCTGTGAAGGACTGGCGCCCCCTCCAGGGTGTATTCCTGCTTTGCGCCCAATGATTCCAGGTAGGCTCTGGACACACCGCGACCCTGAACTGGATAAGGGTTACAGAGAATGAATAAAACCAAGCATACCATTGTTTTTCTTGTGAAATTCCCAATAAGTTTGATGTGTCGCATGACCCTCTTCCCACTGAAAAAAGTTGGATACAAAATGGCCAACTTCAAAATGGCCGCCATGGTCATCTTGAAAAGTTTGCCCCCTCCCATATACTAATGTGCCACAAACAGGAAGTTAATATCACCAACTATTCCCATTTCATTAAGCTGTATCCATATAAATGGCCTACCCTGTATATATATATTTGAAAGAAGGAAGAAGCAACATTAAAGATGCAATAAACAATTTTACCTCATTTGATACCTAACAAACAAAATGTAAAATATGAAGAACATGAGAAAATGCAATTATTTTAACAATGGTCTTTAAAAAAAGTGCATTTTGTGCCTGAGGAAGCCTGTTTAGAAAACCAAACTCTAGCAAGGTATGGCTGTCTTTGTTGTTGTGTTTCTCCTGTTTGACCACTGGAGCTTACCTTAAACAATGCACTAATTAATTGGTTTGGATTCAGAATTTGGGTAACCAATTGTAGGCAGTAGGCACTAAATAACAATAAGAGGTGCTGCACGTGTCACTTTCACTTTAACAAATCCCACACGTTAAGCTTCATTATCCTAATGGTTGTTGATATTGAATTGGCTTAAATTGATAGTAATTACCAATCCTGTCTCTATGCAAATGCATAACACAGGCCACATGCATATCAGTTTAAGGTGGAAATGCATCAGTCAAATTGAGCCAGATGGACTTTTCTATGTGAAATGACCAGAATGTTTCAGAGATGGTAGTGGAAATTATGTCTCAAGGAAATGTAAGAGATGTAATGTGGGAAACCAGCTAGCTAAGCTAATTTCAGAAGTTCAAATGTTCCATTCCACCTTAAATGGCATAGCAGTTTCAATCTATGTCCTTATTCATATATTCAAATCACTTAAAAAGTGATTTATGATGCTGAAGTTAGCCTCTTATCTGCCTGTACTGTATTTGAATTCTCCATTCCACCTTAAATGGGCAATTTTATGGTCAATCTGGGTCTCTGAGGCACTATATCCTCTTTTGGCTCTGAGCAGGGTGTAATAGTTCCAGTAGCATTAGCATACAGACACAGTTCAGCACAGAATACTTAAAACTGCACTTATCCTGGTGTCTTCGGTACAGTTAGCCAACCGCTAAGGGCTGAGGAACCATTTTTGTGGTTGGGCTTAATGATGGAGGGATCTGCTGATTGGTTCCACCTATGCCATACCCTACATTATTATATTTATACAGATTGTTCATTCTGTAGCATCTATTTAATTTTAAAACCATTAAAGCATGTATGTATTTTAAGACATTTGTGTGGCAATGTACAGGGGTTGGACAATGAAAGTGAAACACCTGGTTTTAAACCACAGTAATTTATTAGTGTGGTGTAGGGCCTCCTTTTGTGGTCAATACAGCGTCAGTTGGTCTTGGGAATGACATACACAAGTCCTGCACAGTGGTCAGAGGGATTTGAAGCCATTCTTCTTGCAGGATAGTGGCCAGGTCTCTACGTGATGCTGGTGGAGGAAAACGTTTCCTGACTCGCTCCTCCAAAACACCCCAAAGTGTCTCAATAATATTTAGATCTGGTGACTGTGCAGGCCATGGGAGATGTTCAACTTCACTTTCATGTTCATCAAACCAGTCTTTCACCAGTCTCGCTGTGTGTATTGGTGCATTGTCGTCCTGATACACGGCACCGCCTTCAGGACACAGTGTTTGAACCATTGGATGCACATGGTCTTACTGGTGCAATGTGGAGTTAATGAAGATTGTCCACCAGGCTGCTCCAATTTAGCCCTGACACCTCCCACACTACAATGACAGGTGTTTCAGTTTCATTGTCCAACCACTGAATGCCCCCCTAGCAACACTACCTTCGTACTGTGTACGATATTTTATTATACGCTTCTGATAATGTGCACTGTCTGTTTTTCTGTTAATAATAAACAATACTCCACTGACCTCTCAGAGGTTGGCACAAAGAGATCTAGCTCTAACCAACGCCTTTTAAAATCGTTCCCACGCTTTACGAAGTGGTGTGCATGTCTTGGTTTTAATGTCAATGAACGTCACCAGCTGGGCTCTGCAGTACGATGTTATTCTTGTGGAAATAACGTAAGTAATCTTAACATTTTCAAAATTTATTTTCCTGCAATAAACAACAAACAAACAAAACAAAAGGATTATAACGAGGTAACAACAACCTCGGGGTTCATCTCCCAAAACAGAAACATGACACATGAACGCGCACACCGCGTGCACCACCACTCCCCCTCAGAGAGAACTACCACCTGACTTGCGCTGAGAGAAAGAGAGAGAGAGAGAGAGAGATGCATCTACTTCACTTTCCTCTGTGTTCTCTCACTTTCTCTGAGCGCTACCGGGCAGTGGGCTTCCACCTTAAATTTCTCACAACCTCCTTAAATGTTGGCTCTCCTCCACATCCTGAGCTGAAACTGGGACTAAAACTGGACTATCTCTCAGCGTTGACCTTTTCCCTGTAACTCGCGGATTTCTGAGCTCCATCCTCCTCTCCTTGCTCTCCTCTCAGCGCTGGGAACGGAGGAGAAGTTCATCCGCGCGGCGTGAGGGTGAGGAACTGTTTGAGGTGCTTGTTGTCCAACTCTTCGGGTGGTGTTTCAGTCTGAATGAAGTATGTGTGGCTCATTATTCGTCCTTTTGTTTCAGGAGAAAGAGGAGGGCTAAAAGCATCATGAACCAAACCGCAGGAGTCACCAACACCTACAGGAGGTGCTCGAAGGGCGGGAAAGTAAGTAAGCGCTGGAGCTGTGTTGATGAAGTATTGGCTGGTGTTGTGCTGATGAGGGCTTGTTTAGAGTTATGTTGGGGTCGTTTGAGTTGTTTGTTATATTTGGAGTTTTATTGTTTGTTTTATTTGAGTTGTTTGTTCGGATGTTGTTTGTTATATTTGGAGTTTTATTGTTTGTTTTATTTGAGTTGTTTTTTTTTGGAGTTTTTTTTAGTTGTTTGTTATATTTGGATTTGTTTGAGTTGTTGGTTGTATTTGCAGTTGTGTTGGTGAAGTTGTGGCTGATTTTGTGCTGTTGAAGTCTGTGGAGTTTTTTGTTATATTTGGAGTTGTGGTGGACATGTTGGTTATATTTGGGGTTGTGGTAGAGTTGTCGATTATATTTGGGGTTGTTGTGAACTTGCTGGTTATATTTGGAGTTGTGGTGGACATGTTGGTTTTATTTGGAGTTGTTGGTAATATTTGGGGTTGTGGTGGAGTTGTTGGTTATATTTGGGGTTGTTGTGAACTTGCAGGTTTTATTTGGAGTTGTGGTGGACTTGCTGGTTATATTTGGGGTTGTGGTGGAGTTGTTGGTTATATTTGGAGTTGTGGTGGAGTTGGTTATATTTGGAGTTGTGGTGGAGTTCCTGGTTATATTTGGGGTTGTGGTGGAGTTGTTGGTTATATTTGGAGTTGTGGTGGACATGTTGGTTTTATTTGGAGTTGTGGTGGACATGTTGGTTTTATTTGGAGTTGTGGTGGACATGTTGGTTTTATTTGGAGTTGTTGGTAATATTTGGAGTTGTGGTGGAGTTGTTGGTTATATTTGGAGTTGTAGTGGAGTTGTTGGTAATATTTGGAGTTGTGGTAGAGTTGTGGTGGAGTTGTTGGTTATATTTGGAGTTGTGGTGGACATGTTGGTTATATTTGGGGTTGTGGTAGAGTTGTCGATTATATTTGGGGTTGTTGTGAACTTGCTGGTTATATTTGGAGTTGTGGTGGACATGTTGGTTTTATTTGGAGTTGTTGGTAATATTTGGGGTTGTG
This sequence comes from Hoplias malabaricus, assembly GCF_029633855.1. Lineage (NCBI taxonomy): Eukaryota > Metazoa > Chordata > Actinopteri > Characiformes > Erythrinidae > Hoplias > Hoplias malabaricus. The sequence continues at coordinate 42,836 of NW_027101185.1, forward strand.
GTGGAGTTGTTGGTTATATTTGGGGTTGTTGTGAACTTGCAGGTTATATTTGGAGTTGTGGTGGACTTGCTGGTTATATTTGGGGTTGTGGTGGAGTTGTTGGTTATATTTGGAGTTGTGGTGGAGTTGGTTATATTTGGAGTTGTGGTGGAGTTCCTGGTTATATTTGGGGTTGTGGTGGAGTTGTTGGTTATATTTGGAGTTGTGGTGGACATGTTGGTTTTATTTGGAGTTGTGGTGGACATGTTGGTTTTATTTGGAGTTGTGGTGGACATGTTGGTTTTATTTGGAGTTGTTGGTAATATTTGGAGTTGTGGTGGAGTTGTTGGTTATATTTGGAGTTGTAGTGGAGTTGTTGGTAATATTTGGAGTTGTGGTAGAGTTGTGGTGGAGTTGTTGGTTATATTTGGAGTTGTGGTAGAGTTGTGGTGGAGTTGTTGGTTATATTTGGAGATGTGGTGGACATGTTGGTTTTATTTGGAGTTGTTGGTAATATTTGGGATTGTGGTGGAGTTGTTGGTTATATTTGGGGTTGTTGTGAACTTGCAGGTTATATTTGGAGTTGTGGTGGACATGTTGGTTTTATTTGGAGTTGTTGGTAATATTTGGAGTTGTAGTGGAGTTGTTGGTAATATTTGGAGTTGTGGTGGAGTTGTGGTAGAGTTGTTGGTAATATTTGGATTTGTGGTGGAGTAGTTGGTTATATTTGGAGTTGTGGTGGACATGTTGGTTTTATTTGGAGTTGTTGGTAATATTTGGGGTTGTGGTGGGGTTGTTGGTTATATTTGGAGTTGTGGTGGACATGTTGGTTTTATTTGGAGTTGTTGGTAATATTTGGGGTTGTGGTGGGGTTGTTGGTTATATTTGGAGTTGTGGTGGACATGTTGGTTTTATTTGGAGTTGTTGGTAATTGAAGTTGTGGTGGAGTTGCTGGTTATATTTGGAGTTGTGGTGGAGTTGTTGGTAATTGAAGTTGTGGTGGAGTTGCTGGTTATATTTGGAGTTGTGGTGGAGTTGCTGGTTATATTTGGAGTTGTGGTGGAGTTGTTGGTAATTGAAGTTGTGGTGGAGTTGCTGGTTATATTTGGAGTTGTGGTGGAGTTGTTGGTAATATTTGGAGTTGTGGTGGAGTTGTTGGTTATATTTGGAGTTGTAGTGGAGTTGTTGGTAATATTTGGAGTTGTGGTGGAGTTGTGGTAGAGTTGTTGGTAATATTTGGATTTGTGGTGGAGTAGTTGGTTATATTTGGAGTTGTGGTGGACATGTTGGTTTTATTTGGAGTTGTTGGTAATATTTGGGGTTGTGGTGGGGTTGTTGGTTATATTTGGAGTTGTGGTGGACATGTTGGTTTTATTTGGAGTTGTTGGTAATTGAAGTTGTGGTGGAGTTGCTGGTTATATTTGGAGTTGTGGTGGAGTTGTTGGTAATTGAAGTTGTGGTGGAGTTGCTGGTTATATTTGGAGTTGTGGTGGAGTTGTCGATTATATTTGGAGTTATGTTGGTGAAGTGATGGTTGGAGTTGTGTCCTTGTGGTAAAGTTTGGAATGTGCCTGGAGTTCTATCAGTGAAGTAAAAGTTGGTGTTTTGGATTTGTGTTGTATACATTCATTGGGTTCCACCAGGGAGAAGAGCTGCAGAAGCATGTTCATGAATTTGTTCTGTTTTTGGGGATAATATTGTATCCAAAGGGTTTAGTTTACATGATTTTAAGGTAGTGATTTTGACGTTAGCGATTGTGACATATTACATAATAACATTATTTTTGTTGTCATTTTTAATACTGCACAAAGTTACCACAAAATGGCAAAACAGCGAGAAAAAGTCTGAATGTTGAATTACGTTCATTAGTTACACAACAACACTTTAAAATGTATTTGCACACATCGTTTATTTTAATTTTAAATGGTTCCTGGCTTCTTTGGATGTGTTGTATATTTCTGGGACAAACTCTCAGAGTTATTTAAGCGTTTTAGGCAAAGCTTGTTTTATTCCACATGTGGGGGCACTGAATTCAGCGGGTGAAGTTTTAAAATGCTGAGATTATTTAAAGTAGGTCAAAGGAGTTCACCGCTGTTGGTTGTATTTTTGTTTAATAGCAGAGGACTAAATTAGAGAATTGGATAAAATAAATGTATTTTGCGTTGTTTGTGCTTTAGAAATATTAATAAATAAAGACAAATGCTTTTAGTTGACAACTGAATGGTGAAGCTTCAATAATACAATTTATTTTCATAGCAGCAGGCCCACTATTTATTCTTTTATTTCTACAAAACACTGCATTTGTTTACACTGTTGAAACACTAGGTACGATTTGGTATTGTTGCTCCTGGGCTCCCCCTACATTTGCAGACTTTAATTCACTTTTACAGCACTGCCTTGAAATCACGTGAGAGCGGGAAGGGAGTGGGGGTGGTTTCCTATTCTCCTCCTAAAGTTACATAGCGTAGTGTCTACTGTTCTGAGCCTGGAGTAACAACAACAGAGGCTCTGTTCTTCCTGTTACAGCTCAGTGGAGAATCCCAATCATTTTGAAGCTGTAATTCTAAGGTAAAAACATTACCTAGTGTTGCGTTAAGCAAAAAAAAAGTCTAATTTTTATTTTGTTCAAATTTAATTTCAAATATCGTGGAGTTGTGTTGTTGAGGTAATGTTTCACTTTGTAGTCGCCTTTTTTCTCAACGTTTGTACATGATGTCACCTTTCTAAACCCTGATTTAAATATGGAGATGGAGAGCCGTTCCCTCCTGATGCTGAGTGTTATGACGTGGGAGCTGGAGGTTACCGCTGTGTAAGTGTGTGTTTAAGTGTGTGCCAGCTTTAATTAGGATCCGTTACATCACTTTAGAGACGGATGTTTTACACTTAGCGCAGCGGCTGTGGTCGGGAGGCATCTTCAGGTAATCAGGAGTTGGTTGAAACTCTGCACAGTCCCAGATCGGAGCAATTTACTCCACAAATTGGCCTTGTATTGTCCTTGTCAGCTCCGGCACGCTGTGGAAATTGCTGCGGATCGCTCTCTTTCTGTTTGTGCCGTGGCTGAATACATTTCCGTGGCACAGCATCCGCTCCGGCTTCACTCTGTGACCCATATTTTGCGGACGGCGAAGCCGCAGGGAGAGCAGTGCAGTACACTGAGCTTTTGGAGCATAATGAGCCCTTTAGGAGGTTGCCGTCTGGGACCCTGGACACCAGCACAGCTGCTACACATCTGGAAGGGTTTCCTTACCTCTGAGGGTTTGGGGAGAAGTGGCAGTCTGTATTCAGTCGACGCTAGATAAGATCCACACTGATATATTCATTCATTCATTTATTATCTGTAACTGCTTGTCCAGTTCAGGGTCGCAGTGGGTCCAGAGCCTACGTGGAGACCAATATAGCTCTTAGAATTTGCATGTGCTCTGTCACAGCTTCGTCCGTGTACTTTTCATTATGTTCTGTGTCTGATTCTGAAAAAATCTGAAAAACACTGTCCACGGGTGTGAATCTGAGTGTGTGTGTGAGTGTGTGAGTGACTGGGTGAGTGTGTGAAACTGTCCACAAGTGTGTGTGTGTGAGTGACTGGGTGACTGTGTGAATCTGTCCACAGGTGTGAGTGTGTGAGTGACTGGGTGTGTGTGTGTGTGAAACTGTCCACAGGTGTGAGTGTGTGAGTGACTGGGTGTGTGTGTGTGTGAAACTGTCCACAGCTGTGTGTGTGTGAGAGTGACTGGGTGAGTGTGTGAAACTGTCCACAGCTGTGTGTGTGTGAGAGTGACTGGGTGAGTGTGTGAAACTGTCCACAGGTGTGTGTGTGAGTGACTGGGTGAGTGTGTGAGTGACAGGGTGAGTGCTTGATTCCCTGCACCTGTTTAGGGTGTGTTCATGCGTTGTTTCTAATGCATGGCACCCACTGAGACCCTGATGAGGATGAAGTGGTTACAGAAGGTGAACTAATGAATGAATGAATGAAATGATGATAAATGATCTCTTTCACATTGCTCTGTGTTTTCTGCAGAAACGACGGACTGCTCTATTACAGTGTGATTCAGAAGCGAGGGAACTGTAGTTCTTTCATGAGCTCTAACAGAGTGGAACCACTATTGTTCACTTTGCACATTATGTGGAATCCTTTGCAGTAATTTCATGTGAAGACCCCCATAGAGCCCCTCCGAGTTAAAGGGTATTAAACAGGCTCTAACAGAAGACACACACTGTAGCGATTATTATCGTCCTGACAAGCTGCGGCGACAGTGAGGATACAGAAACGAGAGGAGAGGGACAAAAGCACATTATCTTTAAAGCCTTTGAGACTTCAGTGTCTCCAGTCGTGGTGTGTGTGTGTGTGTGTGTGTGTGTGTGTGTGTGTGTGTGTCTGTGTTAAAGCCCAGCAGTGGCTTTAGCAGAGGTGGGATTGTTATGAGGGATACAGAGTGACATTTTAGCGAATGTGAGAAATAACCTTTAAGGCAATCTGCTTATTATCAAGAGGATGGACTACTGTGTTCTGATAGGCCACACACACACGTTGGTTTTGCTATAATTGTGAGGACTGTGCTACGTACTGTCACTAAGCGCAGAGCTCATATCATTCCTGTTCTTCAGCAACGGCCTTGTCTTCCTGTCTGGCTCCTACACACCTCTCCCGTCTTATTCCATCACAATTGTGTCCCTCTCATTGTCTTAGAT
>NW_027101186.1:0-15000 GCF_029633855.1 Hoplias malabaricus
AAGAGGAAGAAACCTTGGAAGGAACCAAGACTCATACCTGATGCTGTGTATGGGGATAAAAGCTTGTCCCATTTAGGGGTGGGGTGGGCTTGGCTAGGTCCCAGAGGAGATTTCAGAGCACCTGTAAGTCCAAAATCGATGACCAAAGGAGATTCACGGTGAACGTAGTCTTCTAAGACCCACCCACCCTTGAAACTTCTGTCAAAACTCAAGCAAACCACGAAGCAGACTCTGGAGAGATTCCAGAAACAAAAGACCTTATCAGCAAAATCCATAAAAACAATAATGAAAGCAAAGACTGGCAAAATGCAAATGAAATAATGTCAAATAACTGCAAAGAGTATCTTATAAAAATAAACTTGGCACAAAAAGTAAGGAAATTTGTGTTTGGTAGATAGTTTTTTTTGTTGTAACAATGCTTTTTGGCAGTTTATCTCATACCGTTGGAAAGCCTGTTAATTCCCCCTTTAAACGGTGCCACATTTGTAAGGAACATGCATTTGTGGGATGAGCAGTAGAGCTGAGAATGTGGGTTGCGCCTCTTTAAAAGGTAAATGTGGCATCATTTAACAGGCTTTCCAACTGTATAAGATTTATTGCCCAGAAGCATTGTTACAACCAGGAAATAATCTACCAAACACAAATAACACAATTTTAAGAAATTTGTTTATTGTTTTTTGTAGAAATTTTTAAACAGAATTATATTTCTTAAAAAGTTTAGCTTTTTCAAAGTTTCTGTAAATACAAGGGTGTGTTTAGTGTTGAGTGATATTTTTTTTTTAGAACTGTGGTCTAAACTACCTCCATGATAAAATTTTTATAGCAAAGTTGTATAATTAGTGTTCATTGTAAGTTGAACCAGAAAATTTGCACTGAAATATTTTTAATATGTTTACTGTATCATCTTTCAATAAGAATATAATTAATAAATATAATGTGTGTGTGTGTGTATTTATTTATTTTTTTCCACATAAGATATCAACCCAGAGGTGTCTTACACGAGGGGAAAAAAATTGTTGAACTGATGGAGGATGAATGCTGATGCAGCACCACAGACACTTGTGATAATGGGCATTGCAGCAGTGGTAATGGGCAGTCTTTGAATTTACCACAGCCTTCATGAAGCATTTTAGACAGCTGAAATTCGGTGTGGCTTTTTTGAATTTGTTCTGAAAAACGTGAGTTGGTGCTGTGGACTGTGTGACAAGAAGTTTGTGCAGTCAACTAATACGTTGTGATTAGCAGCTATCGGATTCTGGAGTTTTCAAGCCCCAAAGAGCAGAGGAGCGTGCAAGTGTTCTACTTAGCTTTTAACCCACATTATGTAATGTCCGAGCTAATAGCCAGGTTGTTAAATTTTGAAATTTGAATAATTACTTACAGTCTACTTGAGGTTGAGAAGTAAAATGTTTCTATCATTGTTTGTCAATATGACAACTTTAGAATGTGATCATATACTTTGATATATGAATCACACTATATTATAGGGTAAGTGTACTTTTAAGGCCACCAAAATCAGGTTTTCAGGTATGTTTAATAGATATTCTTCTGATTTCTATTTGATATCTCTGGGGAAAAGGCAAGGTCATTTGAAAATGTATGCATTTGTTTATGTACATGTTTAGAATATTAAATGGTGATATTTTATGAAATATGTCAGAAGTGTGGTATGGACCTTATTGACAAAATAAAAATGTTGTTGATTAAGGAGGCCTTGACTTACACAGGGGTGTGATTATTTTCGTAACTGGGATTTTCTCTCAATAGAGTTAATTGTGTTGAATATAGATTCTTCTAAACTAGGTGCACTGGGATAGACACTTGACTCCCACAATACACACTCCAGCCACTGGGGGGGGTCTTACTTTTCTTGAGATCTTGAAGTGGAGCCTTTAAAGGGGAGGACCTCTGGTATTGGAGGCCAGATACCGGAGCGTCGTTTTGGATATATATAAGATGGTGGAAGTTTTGGGGCCGATTTTTCTCTAGTGCTCTGGAAACTGTTGCACCTCCAGATTACTACCTACCCTTTTGAATAATCTCTACATGCTTGGGCTGGTCGATCATGGAGTTAGCGCTTGGGTTCTTCGAGGATCTTTGGGTAAGAAGAGTGAACCCTCCCGAGTTCTCATTTCATCACAATAGCTTTCAACACCTTATTTTCATATTGTGGTACTTGCAACACATAGCCTTTAGGCTAGGGACACTAGTTACCCTTCTTTCCTTTAGACGATTTCATGGTGAAAAGGGGTTGGCTAGTGGTACGTAGCAAGTGGGGGCTTGTCCTGGGATTGATTTTGATCTAATTGTTGGCTGTGTGATTGTAACTTGATAGTTTTGTGCTCTGTTGAGATTAGCTGTTTGCTAAGGCTGTTAGCTGTTTGCTAAGGTGGGTATTGGATTGCAGAGTTGCTTGATTGTATACAGTCTAGACCTTTGGTAATTGGGTATGTTTGGTTGAGTTCTCAGGAAATCTGATTTGGTGATGTTGATTTGACTCAAAAATACCTGTTGGAAATTGTGGCCTACTTGGGGCTTCTTGAGTTGTATGTGTTCTTTCAGAAGTCCTATGAGAGGACTTGAGGTAAGGTGGCCAAAATTGTCAAGTACTTTTAGTTTTGTAGTCATACTTTGGTGGTACTTAGGGATTTTAGGCCAATAGGGGAATATAGGTTACCTCTTGGTGTTTGAATTTTAGTAGCCTTAGAGTCAGGGGTCTCTGGTCTGTCCTCATTTCGGCTGGGGGGCTTTTGGTATTTTAAAAATGTTTTCCCAAAAATGTCTCAGTTTGATCCGGAAAGTTTTATCCAAGCCCATCTGCAGACATCGGACTGGATAAAATTAAAGAAGCCTCAGTTGCTCCAGCTTGCTGAATATTATGAGATTGAGGTAGATTCAGAGTTGAATAAAATTAAGATAGTAGATCCTTGTTCAGTCCCTAGGTTTGAGTGACTCCGTCATTGAGGCAAGATTGGCTAGGGAACAAGCAGAGAGGAGTAGGCGAGAGAAGGAGAAGGATAGTTTGAGGGAGCTGGAGTTAGCTAAGATTGAGTTGGAGAAGGTTAAACTCTCGCAGATGGAGAGTCAACAACAGCGCAGACATGAGACTCGGTTTGATGTATCCAAATGTCTACATCTAATGCCAAAATTTCAGGAAGACGAGGTAGATGTGTTTTTTGATGCCTTTGAGAATATAGCCACGGAATTAGCTTGGCTGGAAAATTGTTGGACCGTTTTGGTTCAGAGTGTCCTGTAGGGGAAAGCTCGGGAGGCTTATGCAGCTTTGAATTCTGCACACTCCATGGAGTATGACACGGTACACTTTATGCAATGGCATGGCACCAAACAAACTTCCCACACCTTGAAGCAACACTGAAGAGTCATTGAAACTGGCTAATCACGAACCCCTTGTAACAACAAGGACTGAACTGCACCAGTGTCCCTGAAAATTTTAATTTTGGTTTCTGGCTCCCCAGAACCAATGGACACTGTACAGCAGGAGACAAACCCATCATACAGAGAGGGGGTTATTTCAGACTCAGGATCCACACAATTAATAGTCCTCTCTGAACCAACTACCAATGCCACAGATTTTGAAGAGTCAGTATAAGACCCACGTCTGCACTTCTGCAGAACTGGACAACCTGATTTTATATGGCCAGGTTTTCTACAATAATGGCAGATTATTTCTCCCGAGGGAGTAGAATTTACAGGTTTTTAAAGTTGAGTATGAGGTTTAGAGCCAGATGGCCCTTCCCTATGACTTTTAGTCTCTGCTGATTTAACCTCTATATTAGCCTTTCTCCAACCACTGATCTCTCTTTCACTCTCGACTCCTTATGGGTAAATTCGTAAGTATCTGCCATCATAGCAGCCTTTTTAACTTCAGTCGCCCCATGACATTAAGTAGTACATAGATGTAAGTTGCCATTTTTAAGTACTGCCAACTTATGTTACCCAAGTTAACATAATTCCACAAGAGTCCTGTTTACTTAATAGAATTTAGGAAACCGATTGCCTTAGAAAAATAAAGTAAGCACAACAAAGAATTATTATTCAGTAGTACTTTTGGTTTATTTTAATCAAATTCCATTACATCACAGAGCACATCAGCCTATCTAAATACATAAAGTTACCCAAAAATAAAATTAATTCCACATTTAAGTCAATTAAAAATATTTTTTAAAAGAAAACCTCCAGCAATCTTTATTCTTGAATGACTCAAATGGCACAGTCTGTGTAATAAACAAAAATGTACAATAATGTTTAATGCACTTAACCAAGCTAAAGTTTTGCACAATAAATTTAAGTGCTTTGACACATTATGAACAACACAAGAACATTTTGCAAGTGCAAACCATATAAATGAGAGCCTAACATCAATAAGAGGGTAAAGCTGGGTCCATCGAAACTTAGAAATCCCTTAAATTATTTTGGGCTCAGATTGCCTACTCCCAGGTTTAGCAAGTCAAATGTGTTCTCCAGTCTTTTGGGATAGTCCAAATGAAGGTTGTATAGTAGTTCAAATGTCAGGCAAATAGCTTGAGCATGGTTTTCAATGTTCTCCATAATGTTACCTTCCAGTATGATATTAATGCTAGATGGCTCAAAGTGTATGGCATTTGGACCTGGTTGCTGGCTGTCTTCAGGTATAACAGTCAATAACCCATCAGGAACCTGAATGAAATCTGTGATGGTATCTGAATCCTGCAGACAAAAGGTAAATATAATGAAAAAAATATATTATTGCAAAACCTTCATGTCTTCACTAAGTAAATTTTAATTATACAATTTGATGTAATACTTACAAAACAGACCTTGAAGTACTCCCTGCCTAATCTCCAAGATAAACCTGGAAGACAACGAAGGACAGCAGTCCACATTGCTGTAATATCCTGGATCTACAAGTTAAGAAAAAACAAACCAAAATATCTAAAAATAAACATGAGACAAATGTGTGATAAATTATAAGTTAAAACACATAGGTGTCTGTGTTCTATAATATATGTTACCATCCCATTAAAACAGGATTCATCTGCTAAAAAAAATATTATTGGGTGTTTGTGTGTTTTGTTTAACTTGTCTGTCTTTGGGCTCCCTGGTTTTAGAAAGACTATTAAAAATGAAGAAACATTACACAGCACAAAAATAACTGATTTGTCTTTAATAGTTTTCGGGAAATAGTGCAGCTCCATGGCAAATAAATGTTGGTTCTCATGTTTGGAATTAGTTGATAATGACAAGTCTACAGGAAAACTAACCAACCTTAAAGGAACACTAGCTAAGATCAGTGGAGCATCACAATGATTTTGAAGCTGTAATTAAGCTAAAAAATTAAGGTAAAAAATATTATCTAGTGTTCCATTAAGGAGGTGACTGGATCACTCTTATATAAGTAACATTCCAAATTGTAATAAAAAGATTCCTTACCTTAATTTTAACTTGGGCAACAATGTCTGCAAGTGTACTGCCAATAATTCCTTTCCTGGATTTAAAGATCTCAAGGAATCGTGGGGTGTGACGGTCCAAGGCCTCAAAAAAGTCTTGTTCAAGATCTTTACTTGCCACCCTTGTGAACTCAGCAAAAACCTTTAGGAAAAACACAGCACACATAGAGCCATAATTCGATTTGTACCACATTAACAGATTACACAAATTAAAATACATTTACTCTTGTAGAAGTAATATGTTCATGTTAATATGATTGTATGTTTTATTTTACATAAATTACATATTTGTTACCATACCTGCTGCTTTCTGAAAAGGGCTGGCCAGCGCTCCAACATGCGTTTCACTGGTGGCTGTAACCACCATGTTTCTGTATCTGTAATGTCTAAGCAGTTGCCCTTTCTTTCATACACAAATTTGCAAAATTTACATGCCCACTGCATCTGATTTAGTTGTGTTCAAGCTGCAAAAAAGAAGAACATTTTTTTTAAAAATGGATTCAAACATTGTAGATATAGTGCTCACACAAGGTAAAGTGTGTTTCATAAAATGTCAGCCCTGTGCTTACAAAAAAAAAGGCTAACCCGTGTCTTCTATATTATTTATAAAACGTGCTCTGTTAACGTCGACTTGGTATGTGTTGTAAATAATTGTTTTATCCATGTTATACGGAGCGCTGTTGGAGTATTTTTCCGGTGAACACATTCACACAAGACTTGAAGTTATGTAAGACACTTCAGACAAAAGGTTAACCCCAACAAAGTTATGCCTTAACCAGCTTTGCATTTGCCGTTACAAATATGGAGCTTTGCCTGGGTCACGGTTTTTTAAAAAAAAGTAACCTCTGCCGCTTTTGACTCACCATTGAGTTATGCTATGGCTTCAACAGAAATTTTGTGCGGGCTGCGCGATCTCTCAGGTTTTTTTTTTGCGAGCTTTGCGATCTCTCTGAGGGTTTTGTGCGTGCTGCGCGCTCTCTCTGTGTGTTTTGTGCAAACTGCGCGCTCTCGCTGAATGTTTTGTGCAAACTGCGCGCTCTCGCTGAATGTTTTGTGCGCGCTGCACGCTCTCTCAGGTTTTTTTTTTTGCGAGCTTTGCGCTCTCTCTGAGTGTTTTGTGCAAACTGCGCGATCTCTCTTTAGTTTTTTTTGTGAGCTTTGCGATCTCTCTGTGTGTTTTGTGCAAACTGCGCGCTCTCGCTGAGGGTTTTGTGCGTGCTGCGCGCTCTCGCTGAGGGTTTTGTGCATGCTGCGCGCTCTGGCTGAGGGTTTTGTGCATGCTGCGCGCTCTCGCTGAGTGTTTTGTGCAATCTGCGCGCTCTCTCTGAGTGTTTTGTGCAAACTGCGTGCTCTCTGAGTGTTTTGTGCAAACTGCGCGCTCTCTCTGAGTGTTTTGTGCGTGCTGCCCGCTCTCTCTGACTGATTTGTGCAGCTTGTACTTTCCACTTCGGACGTCAGTCGCATGCTGAGCAGAGTGAATGCACGGAAGGCAGCTGGCCCTGATGGTGTACCTGGCCGTGTGCTAAGAGCTTTGTAAATTAGTTTTTGCTAAGAGCTTTGTAAATTGTAAATTGTGCTAAGAGCTTTGCTATGGAACTTGCGGGTGTCTTCACTCACATCTTTAATGTTTCGCTTGCTCAGGCAGCTGTACCATCTATCTTTAAATCAGCCATCGTTGTGCCTGTGCCTAAGCATTCTACTGCTTCAGACTTTAATGACTTTTGACCTGTAGCACTCACCCCAATAATTTCCAAGTGCTTTAAAAGACTAATTCTTTCTCACTTGAAATCCTGCCTGCCTGCCTGCTAGGCTGGACCCACACCACTATGCTTATCGTAGCAACAGATCCACCGAGGACGCTATCTCAACAGCACTACACACTGCACTAACCCACCTCGCTTGGAAGCATAAGGAAGCATAAAGTAATCTAAATCTCCCTGGTAGGCGGCTGCGTTGACCTTGGACCTCAGAACATAAAGTGGACCCACACCAGCAGATGACATGGGACACCAAACCGCCACTGACTGTGGAAACTTTACAGGGTACCTCGAACAATGTGGATTCCGTGCCTCTCCTCTCTTCCTCCAGATTCTGGGACCTTGATTTCTATAGGAAATGGTCCTTGGTCTTCCAGGACCAAGATGGCATCGCGATCACACTGCGAGGCTCAGCGTCTTACCAGTTTTAGTGATGTTATACTTCTGTACTTAGCTATCTCCAGTTTTCTTGCACAAATAACTCTTGCGAACTACAGCTACGAGAGACAGACACTTTTGGAAATTAACATTCACTGCACAAATACCGGATTCACGCAATCTTTGACTGTCTGTCTTATTCCTCTCTTCTCCTCAAAGAATTCTTTGAGCGTCGATCTTCCTTCCTGGTGATACTTAATCATTAATTTTAAGTTTGCCATAATAATTAACATTCCCTAATCAGAAGCCCTGGATGAACAGACAAGTTCGCACTCTGCTCAAAGCCAGAGATGCTGCCTTCAGATCAGGACGCCGGGAAGCATACAGCTTGGTCAGAGCTAACCTGAGGAGAGGAATAGCTATAGCCAAGCACTGCTACAAACGCCGGTCCTGGTTCACAAAAAAAAACAAAAGCAGATGCACATAAATGGAAAAACCTAATGCGTACAAAAGAAGGGCAAAAAACAAGACTGGTGGTCTGAGATTTCTTACCATGGCATCCCTCAGCATAGAAGCGCTCAGGGTACGAGCGTCCTTTGTACCGCCCACTGGAGTTCCTGGCAATATGAAGAGACTAATAGCTATAGCCAAGCACTGCTACAAACGCCGGATTGAGGAGCACTTTACCTCCTCTGACCCTCGGCGTATGTGGCAGGGAATACACACCCTGACTGACACTGACACACCCATCTCAGTTACCTCCATCGTGTATATTTGTAATATTGTACTATAGTGAGAAAGGTTTATTCTATTTTATTTCACTCAGCATGTAGCCAGATAGGCTATTTACTTTGGTGCAGTTTATTATATAAAGTTTATGCACTTTATTAACAAGTTTTCCAGTGTCTGCAGTCATCTTTCTCTAAAACTCACACAAAGACATTATTTGAACTATAATTCCAAAACACCTCAAGTCTGCCTCCTTTGTACTAATTTTGGATTGTTTTCTCACTGATGATTTGTCAAAATAGCTAAAGTTCAGATTTTAAGTAAATTTGCCTTTTGAAAAACTGCCTCCTTTGTACTAATGTAGGATTGTTTTCACAGTGCAAAAAGTGGCATATTGATTAGTCAAAATAGCTCTGATATGTTGTAACCTTATTTTAAGTAGTTTTTGTCTTTTGAAAAACTGCCAATAGGTAAAGATATTTTTACATAAATTTATACAAAAAACAACCCTCAGCTACTTGTAAAAAGGACATTTTTACTTAAACATTTAAAAACCCAAGTAAAAGAATATTATCAGGACATTTTTTCTTGTTTTAAGTCAAAATATCTCACCCCATTGGCAAAGTGTTTTTCTTGACAAGTAAATATGACTCAAATTAAACTTAAATACTATTTTTGAGCAATTTTTACTTAACTGATTTTTTTATTTATATTTCTCAAGGTTTTTGTAGGTTTCACATCAAATAATACTGCATTAGATCAACAAATATAAACTAAAAAGCTTAAATAATTCTTTATTGTGTGTATTCTAAATAAACAAGTATTATTTCATTATATTTTTGAAAGATTATAATAATAATTATCAGCAGCTGAGAAAACTGCCAAAGTACCAAAATATTTTTTATTTGTTGAGACTGTTGCCCTAAACTAAACTCCTGAAAGTCTGTGCCTGCTGTGACTCTCAGAGCTTTGTCAGTCAACACAGTTCACACTATCACCCATCCCCCCGTTTTAGCACCTAGTAGTGGCTTAATGTACATAACAAAAGGTGGCCTAATGGGTTGCAAATTACCCCAGCACTGCCATTTGGCAGCCTCTGGTAGAAAAAGGGGGTATATGAAAATCCTGATAGTTCTAGTGTTGACATTCTGACTGGTGTTCGCTCAGAAGCTTTTAAATTTTTCGCTTCCACCTTAAGTAATGCAGCAGTAACATTAGCTAACTTGAAAATTTGAAAGTAAGGCGTTCGGACAAGAGTTTCAGAAGGACAGGCTGGCTCACTGTGGTTACGTGTTTGTCGGTTTACTGGCATTATAAATATATCAAAGATAGTTGGAAACTTTGTGAAAGGACGTTTGTGTTGCCTTATCAAAGTAGCCAACACTTTAAAAATGTTAATGTCTATGGATGTTGGGCATGTTAAAAGTATTAAAAACATTACAAAACACTTCAACGAATGATAAATATATACGCCTGTAATGGAATATATTGGAATCGGGACGTTCCGGGAGCCACCTGGTGGATTGATGCAAAAGTGCGGGTAAAAGGCCCAAACTTTGAGGATTTTTAGCTCTCACCACGTGTGCCCAGGACCCGACCCCGGGCTCTGCAAAGTAAATCGTCTAGGGGGCGCCGCGCGCTAGGCCGATAAGGTCCACCAAGCGGCGTATCATATATGTGGATTGGGATGGTGTGGTACTACGAAGAGGTAAGCAACTGCTATTTTGTCCACTAAATGGCTTTTCGGAACTAAGACCCCACCACCACCTGTTAGGTCTAAATGGAATTGTGGACCCATTTGTGGCCACATACTTATATATGTTAAGATAGGATAAATCTCCTTCAAAATTATATTGAACAAAAAAATCTGAATTAAAAAAGGGCTTTTTTCAGCAGTAAATTCAGTGGTGGTTGAAGTGAGGGGTATATATATATATATGTGTGTGTGCGCTTTTAAACGTATTTATGTTTATATAAATATTATGTTTGTATAATGTTTATACAAAATCTCATAAACATTGTTCAGAACATTAAACACTGGAATTGTTTCCGTTATTTGGTAAGTTAAGGCTTTATGTTGTTTCAGCAATAACGCCATACACCAGTAGGTGGCAGTAAAGCATCATGATTCACGAAATACACAAACTTAACGTGTTAACACGTTCATAACGCGTCAATACCTTAACGTGTTAACACGAAATTATACGCTACGTGTCAACACGGAGAATCCAACACGTTTAGAGCATAATTTAAAACAAATGAAAAAAAAACAGAGGAATTCAAGTTTATAAAGTGTATTATAAAAACAATAAGCTTGTAGCCTACTTAGTGTATACTCAAATACCTACATGCAAAATTGAGCCATGCTTTGGTACTGCGTTCTTATAATGTTTTTTGTGAATTGACTACACTCGGCTCAGAGTCACAGTCAGAAAACAGCGTTGGCCCACAGCAGGCTCAGTGTCACTTTTCTGAGTGTTCTTCGTCAGTAGTCATGGGGGTCCAGGTGTAAGGAATGTCGTTGGTCTCTAAGCGTATTGGATTTGACCATGTTTTTTATGAGATTTTGTATTAACATTACACATATATAAATACGTTTAAAAGCACACACACACACACACACACATATATATATATATATAAACCCCTCACTTCAACCACCACTGAACTGCTGAAAAAGCCCTTTTTTAATTCAGAATTTTTTGTTCAATTTCATTTTGAAGGAGATTTATCCTCTCTTAATTTATATATAGAAGTAGATACACATAATTAAATAAAACATGAGTAACTTAATGTATCGTTAAACATACAATACGTTTACAGAAAGAGGAGGATCTGGAAAGTTAATTTCACCATGGGTTTGTATTGACACTGTATTGTTTAGCAGTATGCTATTAAAAGAATGCACATAATTTATCAATGTCAAATCTCAGTATGTGTCACACACATAGTGTGAGAGAATAGTGATGTTTGTTTGATATACAATTATGAAAAGCTTTAGAGCATGTTATGAATGAAGTTATATAATAATATGCATGTTTACAAATTTTAAGGTACTAAACACCAGAGGTTTTTTATTGTGAAAAATTAACTTCCAGTTGCTATGGGGATCAGCTTACTAATATTGCTGTCTTCACACTGCTCACGTAGGGCTCAACGTAGCCATAGGTCAGTGCTTCGCTCACTATGTTATGAATAATTCAGATGAAACGTAGGGACTACGTTCACAAAGGATTTATGTTTCGTGTCAGCTACAGTGTGTGATGTAAATCCTATCATGAATATGTAAGTAGGCCCGTATGGATTAGTTAAATGCTGTTTTAACTACAGTAACTGAAAAATATCACTGGTGAACGAGACAAAATACATATTCAATTATAACTGATATCACAACAAAAATATAGAATTAGAAACAGTACATAAAAACCCAAACAAAGTGTAGTGTAGCGAAACTGGTGGACTCTCTCTTTGTCTGTGTGTAGATGGATATAATCTCGGTGTGGGGACTAAAACTTGTTTACAGACTCACATTTTTAGTTATACAAATACACGCATTTTTGTGTGTGTACGATTGTTTACATGTGTAAGGAAGAGACGTTATAAAAAATAACTAAATACTCTATAAAGGACTTAAATCCAGGATAATAAGTCTGAATTAATGAAGACATGGCCCCTGTGCATAACTCGTGCGGGAGTTTAAATATCATTTGATTAGAATACAACACTTTTCATGTGTTTAATGAATATATTTTTTGTTAAATATTGGTTTTAATCATAACATAAATGTGTCGCTTTGTCAGTTAGCAAAGTTACATCAGCCAGTAATGTTAAGCTACAGCCCGGTCTCACACCTACTCGTGATATAGTAATCTGCAATTCGTGACATATCGCATATTTTCAGCATGAATTGCAGTCTCCTATATATGTGACTATATCACAAGTAGGTGTGAGACCAGGTTGTAAGCTATCACTACCTCGGGATGTAAAGGTCTTCCATGTGTCTTAGCAAATTACAAATAATTAAAATAAATGTTTTACAGTTACTGAAAGACATCTACGAAGAAATGTACTGCTTAAATATAATATATAACACTTGTGTCAAATATATTGCAATTGGGATGGTTAAAGTAAAGACTTATACATTTTGGGAAAACATTTTATATAGTTAAAAAAAATACATGTTTCCATACAGCCCAAGTCCCTCTGATCCTTTTTCTGTAATTAGAAGTGTAAAATTCTACTGTCAAAAACCCATATATTTTTTTGACTGGAATATATTGGAAGTTGGATTATCAGATCTTGGCTTAGGAGTGAAATATCTTCAAAGTAAGACCAGTTTCGTCTAAGTCTGAGTGTCATCAATTCAGGGTGTGAGTTTGGAGATGATTGGAGGACATAAATTTTTTCACTTAAAAACAACTCATAGAGGGACCCCTTTTAGTTTTTTTGAGTGAAAATATTTATTCTCTCCAATCTTCTCCAAACTCACACGCTGAGTAAGATAGACCCAGACAAAGATAGACCCGTTTGTAAAAACCTCTTATGTTGTTCTGAAGCTGAGATCTGATAATCCTACTTCCAATATATTCAAGTCAAAAAAAATATATGGATTTTGGACAGTAGAATTTTACAACTCCAAAGACAGATATGAGATCAGGGAGTCATGGGATATATGGCTAAATGTATTTTTAGACATTACAATTATGTTTTCCTAAAACGTGCTCTGATGACAATATGTAGTGATGGGACACCATCCCACTTTGAACATATTTGACACAATATATATGGTAATTGAACAAGCATCCCACTTACAATATATTTGAAGCCATAAGGATGTATGGTAATTGGACAACCATCTCATTTCCAATATATTTGACACCATCAGGATATAGGGGAATTGGACAACTATCCCACTTCCAATATATTTGACACCATCAGGATGTATGGGAATTGGACAACCATCCCACTTCCAATATATTTGACACCATCAGAATATATTGCAATTGGACAACCATCCCACTTCCAATATATTAGACACCATCAGGATAACCATCCCACTTCCAATATATTTGACACCATCAGAATATATTGCAATTGGACAACCATCCCACTTCCAATATATTAGACACCATCAGGACAACCATCCCACTTCCAATATATTTGACACCATCAGAATATATTGCAATTGGACAACCATCCCTCTTCCAATATATTTGACACCATCAGGATGTATGGGAATTGGACAACCATCCCACTTCCAATATATTTGACACCATCAGAATATATTGCAATTGGACAACCATCCCACTTCCAATATATTAGACACCATCAGGACAACCATCCCACTTCCAATATATTTGACACCATCAGAATATATTGCAATTGGACAACCATCCCTCTTCCAATATATTTGACACCATCAGAATATATTGCAATTGGACAACCATCCCACTTCCAATATATTAGACACCATCAGGACAACCATCCCACTTCCAATATATTTGACACCATCAGAATATATTGCCATTGGACAACCATCCCTCTTCCAATGTATTTGACACCATCAGAATATATTGCAATTGGACAACCATCCCTCTTCCAATATATTTGACACCATCAGAATATATTGCAATTGGACAACCATCCCACTTCCAATATATTAGACACCATCAGGACAACCATCCCACTTCCAATGTATTTGACACCATCAGAATATATTACAATTGGACAACCATCCCACTTCCAATATATTTGACAGCAATTGGACAACCATCCCACTTCCAATATATTCGGAGGCCGGAAATACCCCATCCCAAACCCAATATAATATACATGTGTTGGGACATTCCATGTGCCACCTGGTGGACTGATGAAAAATTGCGGATAAAAGGCCCAAACTTTGATTATTCATATCTCTTTCCACGTGAGGAGTAGAGACTCAGCGAGGGCGCGGAACTTCGTGGCGTGTTCCCCTGAGCGCACTGGACCCGCTCTCGGGCTCGGCAAAAATCATTTAACGGGCGCCGCGCGCTAGCGCTCTGGTCCCGTCCGATGGCAATATACCATATGTGGATTGGGATGTTGAGTGGCTTTCTTAAGTTAAGGCTTTATGTTGTTTCAGCAATAACGCCATACACCAGTTGGTGGCAGTAAAGCATCATGATTCACGAAATACACAAACTTAACGTGTTAACGCGAAATTATACCCTACGTGTCAACACGGAGAATCCAACACGTTTAGAGCATAATTTAAAACAAATGAAAAAAAAAAAAAAACAGAGGAATTCAAGTTTATAAAGTGTATTGGACTAAAAACAATAAGCTTGTAGCCTACTTAGTGTATACTCAAATACCTACATGCAACATTGAGCCATGCTTTGGTACTGCGTTCTTATAATGTTTTTTGTGAATTGACTACACTCGGCTCAGAGTCACAGTCAGAAAACAGCGTTGTCCCACAGCAGGCTCAGTGTCACTTTTCTGAGTGTTCTTCGTCAGTAGTCATGGGGTAGTACTTCGCTGTCTAGCTTATATAATCCCTCTATTTTTTTGTAACCCTTATTTTGACCCAAATTTTGAATCTGCCCCTTCAGCTGTCCTAGGTGGGGAAAAGGTAATCCCCCCCAATATTGGACTTAAGTCCCCTCTCTATTTATCTTCTACGTATTTTATAACAACAATCGTATTTC
>NW_027101186.1:25000-35000 GCF_029633855.1 Hoplias malabaricus
CGGAAGGCAGCTGGCCCTGATGGTGTACCTGGCCGTGTGCTGAGTGCTTGTGCTGTGGAACTTGCGGGTGTCTTCGCTCTCAACAGAACTACACACTGCATAACCCACCTCAATAATTTCCAAGTGCTTTAAAAGACTAGTTCTTTCTCACTTGAAATCCTGCCTGCCTGCTACGCTGGACCCACACCAGTTTGCTTATCGTTGCAACAGATCCACCGAGGACGCTATCTCAACAGCACTACACACTGCACTAACCCACCTCGCTTGGAAGCATAAGGAAGCATAAAGTAATCTAAATCTCCCTGGTAGGCGGCTGCGTCGACCTTGGACCTCAGAAAATAAAGTGGACCCACACCAGCAGATGACATGGGACACCAAACCGCCACTGACTGTGGAAACTTTACAGGGTAGCTCGAACAATGTGGATTCCGTGCCTCTCCTCTCTTCCTCCAGATTCTGGGACCTTGATTTCTATAGGAAATGGTCCTTGGTCTTCCAGGACCAAGATGGCATCGCGATCACACTGCGAGGCTCAGCGTCTTACCGGTTTTAGTGATGTTATACTTCTGTACTTAGCTATCTCCAGTTTTCTTGCGCAAATAACTCTTGCGAACTACAGTTACGACAGACAGACACTTTTGGAAATTAACATTCACTGCACAAACACCGGATTCAGCATCGGTTGGACTTTAACCAGCTTCAAAACAACACCCCTCCCCCATCTTGGACTTTCCGATCATCTTTCTTTGTTCCTGCTTCCCAAATACACTCCAGTCATGCAGAGGATTAAGCCTTCAACCAGAACTGTAAAGTTCTGGATGGATGGGGCTGACTCCTTCCTTCAGCAACAGTTCCAGCACACCGACTGGAGTGAGTATGCTGCCCGAGCCTGCACAGGCTCACACATCCACTTGGACACCTACACTAACTCTGTCCTGAAATGCATCAACAAGCGCTCAGGGTACAAGCGTCCTCTGTACCGCCCACTGGAGTCCCTGGCAATATGAAGAGACTAATAGCTATAGCCAAGCACTGCTACAAACGACGGATTGAGGAGCACTTTACCTCCTCTGACCCTCGGCGTATGTGGCAGGGAATACACACCCTGACTGACTATAAACCAACTAGCTTTGTTCCATCTACCAACAGTGCTTCACTCCCTGATGAGCTGAACAACTTCTACGCTCGTTTCGACCAGATGATATTGATATCTTCAATAAACGATCCTCCACCGACGACAACCCACTTGTACTTTCCAATTCGGACGTCAGTCACATGCTGAGCAGAGTGAATGCACAGAAGGCAGCTTGCCCTGATGGTGTACCTGGCCGTGTGCTAAGAGCTTGTGCTGTGGAACTTGCGGGTGTCTTCGCTCACATCTTTAATGTTTCGCTTGCCCAGGCAGCTGTACCATCTATCTTTAAGTCAGCCATTATTGTGCCTGTGCCTAAGCATTCTACTGCTTCAGACTTTAATGACTTTCGACCTGTAGCACTCACCCCAATAATTTCCAAGTGCTTTAAAAGACTAGTTCTTTCTCACTTGAAATCCTGCCTGCCTGCTACGCTGGACCCACACCAGTTTGCTTATCGTTGCAACAGATCCACCGAGGACGCTATCTCAACAGCACTACACACTGCACTAACCCACCTCGCTTGGAAGCATAAAGTAATCTAAATCTCCCTGGTAGGCGGCTGCGTTGACCTTGGACCTCAGAAAATACAGTGGACCCACACCAGCAGATGACATGGGACCCCAAACCGCCACTGACTGTGGAAACTTTACAGGGTACCTCGAGCAATGTGGATTCCGTGCCTCTCCTCTCTTCCTCCAGATTCTGGGACCTTGATTTCTATAGGAAATGGTCCTTGGTCTCCCAGGACCAAGATGGCATCGCGATCACACTGCGAGGCTCAGCGTCTTACCAGTTTTAGTGATGTTATACTTCTGTACTTAGCTATCTCCAGTTTTCTTGCGCAAATAACTCTTGCGAACTACAGCTACAAGAGACAGACTCTTTTGGAAATTAACATTCACTGCACAAACACCGGATTCACGCAATCTTTGACTGTCTGTCTTATTCCTCTCTTCTCCTCAAAGAATTCTTTGAGCGTCAATCTTCCTTCCTGGTGATACTTAATCACTAATTTTAAGTTTGCCATAATAATTAACATTCCCTAATCAGAAGCCCTGGATGAACAGAGAGGTTCGCACTCTGCTCAAAGCCAGAGATGCTGCCTTCAGATCAGGACGCCGGGAAGCATACAGCTTGGTCAGAGCTAACCTGAGGAGAGGAATAGCTATAGCCAAGCACTGCTACAAACGCCGGTCCTGATTCACAAAAAAAACAAAAGCAGATGCACATAAATGGAAAAACCTAATGCGTACAAAAGAAGGGCAAAAAACAAGACTGGTGGTCTGAGATTTCTTACCATGGCATCCCTCAGCATAGAAGCGCTCAGGGTACGAGCGTCCTTTGTACCGCCCACTGGAGTTCCTGGCAATATGAAGAGACTAATAGCTATATCCAAGCACTGCTACAAACGCCGGATTGAGGAGCACTTTACCTCCTCTGACCCTCGGCGTATGTGGTAGGGAATACACACCCTGACTGACTATAAACCAACTAGCTTTGTTCCATGTACCAACAGTGCTTCACTCCCTGATGAGCTGAACAACTTTTACACTCGTTTCGACCAGATGATATTGATATCTTCAATAAACGATCCTCCACCGACGACAACCCACTTGTACTTTCCACTTCGGACGTCAGTCGCATGCTGAGCAGAGTGAATGCACGGAAGGCAGCTGGCCCTGATGGTGTACCTGGCCGTGTGCTAAGAGCTTGTGCTGTGGAACTTGCGGGTGTCTTCGCTCTCAACAGCACTACACACTGCACTAACCCACCCCGCTTGGAAGCATAAGGAAGCATAAAGTAATCTAAATCTCCCTGGTAGGCGGCTGCGTTGACCTTGGACCTCAGAAAATACAGTGGACCCACACCAGCAGATGACATGGGACCCCAAACCGCCACTTACTGTGGAAACTTTACAGGGTACCTCGAGCAATGTGGATTCCGTGCCTCTCCTCTCTTCCTCCAGATTCTGGGACCTTGATATCCATAGGAAATGGTCCTTGGTCTCCCAGGACCAAGATGGCGTCACGATCACACTGCGAGGCTCAGCGTCTTACCGGTTTTAGTGATGTTATACTTCTGTACTTAGCTATCTCCAGTTTTCTTGCGCAAATAACTCTTGCGAACTACAGTTACGACAGACAGACACTTTTGGAAATTAACATTCACTGCACAAACACCGGATTCAGCATTGGTTCGACTTTAACCAGCTTCAAAACAACACCCCACCCCCATCTTGGACTTTCCGATCATCTTTCTTTGTTCCTGCTTCCCAAATACACTCCAGTCATGCAGAGGATTAAGCCTTCAACCAGAACTGTAAAGTTCTGGATGGATGGGGCTGACTCCTTCCTTCAGCAACAGTTCCAGCACACCGACTGGAGTGAGTATGCTGCCCGAGCCTCCACAGGCTCACACATCCACTTGGACACCTACACTAACTCTGTCCTGAAACACATCAACAACTGTGTGGACTGACTTTGACTGTCTGTCTTATTCCTCTCTTCTCCTCAAAGAATTCTTTGAGCATCGATCTTTCTTCCTGGTGATACTTAATCATTAAATTTAAGTTTGCCATAACAATTAACATTCCCTATTCAAATGCCCTGGATAAACAGAGAGGTTCGCACATTGCTCAAAGCCAGAGATGCTGCCTTCAGATCAGGACGCCGGGAAGCATACAGCTTGGCCAGAGCTAACCTGAGGAGAGGAATAGCTATAGCCAAGCACTGCTACAAACGCCGGTCCTGATTTACAGAAAAAAGAAAAGCAGATGCACATAAATGGAGAAA
Source organism: Hoplias malabaricus (assembly GCF_029633855.1). Lineage (NCBI taxonomy): Eukaryota > Metazoa > Chordata > Actinopteri > Characiformes > Erythrinidae > Hoplias > Hoplias malabaricus. The sequence goes on from NW_027101186.1 coordinate 28,928, forward strand.
CCTAATGCATACAAAAGAAGGGCAAAAAACAAGACTGGTGGTCCGAGATTTCTTGGCATGGCATCCCTCAGCATAGAAGCGCTCAGGGTACAAGCGTCCTTTGTACCGCCCACTGGAGTTCCTGGCAATATGAAGAGACTAACAGCTATAGCCAAGCACTGCTACAAACTCTGGATTGAGGAGCACTTTACCTCCTCTGACCCTCGGCGTATGTGGCAGGGAATACACACCCTGACTGACACTGACACACCCATCTCAGTTACCTCCATCGTGTATATTTGTAATATTGTACTATAGTGAGAAAGGTTTATTCTATTTTATTTCACTCAGCATGTAGCCAGATAGGCTATTTACTTTGGTGCAGTTTATTATATAAAGTTTATGCACTTTATTAACAAGTTTTCCAGTGTCTGCAGTCATCTTTCTCTAAAACTCACACAAAGACATTATTTGAACTATAATTCCAAAACACCTCAAGTCTGCCTCCTTTGTACTAATTTTGGATTGTTTTCTCACTGATGATTTGTCAAAATAGCTAAAGTTCAGATTTTAAGTAAATTTGCCTTTTGAAAAACTGCCTCCTTTGTACTAATGTAGGATTGTTTTCACAGTGCAAAAAGTGGCATATTGATTAGTCAAAATAGCTCTGATATGTTGTAACCTTATTTTAAGTAGTTTTTGTCTTTTGAAAAACTGCCAATAGGTAAAGATATTTTTACATAAATTTATACAAAAAACAACCCTCAGCTACTTGTAAAAAGGACATTTTTACTTAAACATTTAAAAACCCAAGTAAAAGAATATTATCAGGACATTTTTTCTTGTTTTAAGTCAAAATATCTCACCCCATTGGCAAAGTGTTTTTCTTGACAAGTAAATATGACTCAAATTAAACTTAAATACTATTTTTGAGCAATTTTTACTTAACTGAATTTTTTATTTATATTTCTCAAGGTTTTTGTAGGTTTCACATCAAATAATACTGCATTAGATCAACAAATATAAACTAAAAAGCTTAAATAATTCTTTATTGTGTGTATTCTAAATAAACAAGTATTATTTCATTATATTTTTGAAAGATTATAATAATAATTATCAGCAGCTGAGAAAACTGCCAAAGTACCAAAATATTTTTTATTTGTTGAGACTGTTGCCCTAAACTAAACTCCTGAAAGTCTGTGCCTGCTGTGACTCTCAGAGCTTTGTCAGTCAACACAGTTCACACTATCACCCATCCCCCCGTTTTAGCACCTAGTAGTGGCTTAATGTACATAACAAAATGTGGCCTAATGGGTTGCAAATTACCCCAGCACTGCCATTTGGCAGCCTCTGGTAGAAAAAGGGGGTATATGAAAATCCTGATAGTTCTAGTGTTGACATTCTGACTGGTGTTCGCTCAGAAGCTTTTAAATTTTTCGCTTCCACCTTAAGTAATGCAGCAGTAACATTAGCTAACTTGAAAATTTGAAAGTAAGGCGTTCGGACAAGAGTTTCAGAAGGGCAGGCTGGCTCACTGTGGTTACGTGTTTGTCGGTTTACTGGCATTATACATATATCAAAGATAGTTGGAAACTTTGTGAAAGGACGTTTGTGTTGCCTTATCAAAGTAGCCAACACTTTAAAAATGTTAATGTCTATGGATGTTGGGCATGTTAAAAGTATTAAAAACATTACAAAACACTTCAACGAATGATAAATATATACGCCATCCCAATCCCAATATATTTGCCTGTAATGGAATATATTGGAATCGGGACGTTCCGGGAGCCACCTGGTGGATTGATGCAAAAGTGCGGGTAAAAGGCCCAAACTTTGAGGATTTTTAGCTCTCACCACGTGTGCCCAGGACCCGACCCCGGGCTCTGCAAAGTAAATCGTCTAGGGGGCGCCGCGCGCTAGGCCGATAAGGTCCACCAAGCGGCGTATCATATATGTGGATTGGGATGGTGTGGTACTACGAAGAGGTAAGCAACTGCTATTTTGTCCACTAAATGGCTTTTCGGAACTAAGACCCCACCACCACCTGTTAGGTCTAAATGGAATTGTGGACCCATTTGTGGCCACATACTTATATATGTTAAGATAGGATAAATCTCCTTCAAAATTATATTGAACAAAAAAATCTGAATTAAAAAAGGGCTTTTTTCAGCAGTAAATTCAGTGGTGGTTGAAGTGAGGGGTATATATATCTATGTTTGTGTGCGCTTTTAAACGTATTTATGTTTATATAAATATTATGTTTGTATAATGTTTATACAAAATCTCATAAACATTGTTCAGAACATTAAACACTGGAATTGTTTCCGTTATTTGGTAAGTTAAGGCTTTATGTTGTTTCAGCAATAACGCCATACACCAGTTGGTGGCAGTAAAGCATCATGATTCACGAAATACACAAACTTAACGTGTTAACACGTTCATAACGCGTCAATACCTTAACGTGTTAACACGAAATTATACGCTACGTGTCAACACGGAGAATCCAACACGTTTAGAGCATAATTTAAAACAAATGAAAAAAAAACAGAGGAATTCAAGTTTATAAAGTGTATTGGACTGAAAACAATAAGCTTGTAGCCTACTTAGTGTATACTCAAATACCTACATGCAAAATTGAGCCATGCTTTGGTACTGCGTTCTTATAATGTTTTTTGTGAATTGACTACACTCGGCTCAGAGTCACAGTCAGAAAACAGCGTTGGCCCACAGCAGGCTCAGTGTCACTTTTCTGAGTGTTCTTCGTCAGTAGTCATGGGGGTCCAGGTGTAAGGAATGTCGTTGGTCTCTAAGCGTATTGGATTTGACCATGTTTTTTATGAGATTTTGTATTAACATTATACATATATAAATACGTTTAAAAGCACACACACACACACACACACACATATATATATATATATATATATATATATATATATATATATATATATATATATATATATATAAACCCCTCACTTCAACCACCACTGAACTGCTGAAAAAGCCCTTTTTTAATTCAGAATTTTTTGTTCAATTTCATTTTGAAGGAGATTTATCCTCTCTTAATTTATATATAGAAGTAGATACACATAATTAAATAAAACATGAGTAACTTAATGTATCGTTAAACATACAATACGTTTACAGAAAGAGGAGGATCTGGAAAGTTAATTTCACCATGGGTTTGTATTGACACTGTATTGTTTAGCAGTATGCTATTAAAAGAATGCACATAATTTATCAATGTCAAATCTCAGTATGTGTCACACACATAGTGTGAGAGAATAGTGATGTTTGTTTGATATACAATTATGAAAAGCTTTAGAGCATGTTATGAATGAAGTTATATAATAATATGCATGTTTACAAATTTTAAGGTACTAAACACCAGAGGTTTTTTATTGTGAAAAATTAACTTCCAGTTGCTATGGGGATCAGCTTACTAATATTGCTGTCTTCACACTGCTCACGTAGGGCTCAACGTAGCCATAGGTCAGTGCTTCGCTCACTATGTTATGAATAATTCAGATGAAACGTAGGGACTACGTTCACAAAGGATTTATGTTTCGTGTCAGCTACAGTGTGTGATGTAAATCCAATCATGAATATGTAAGTAGGCCCGTATGGATTAGTTAAATGCTGTTTTAACTACAGTAACTGAAAAATATCACTGGTGAACGAGACAAAATACATATTCAATTATAACTGATATCACAACAAAAATATAGAATTAGAAACAGTACATAAAAACCCAAACAAAGTGTAGTGTAGCGAAACTGGTGGACTCTCTCTTTGTCTGTGTGTAGATGGATATAATCTCGGTGTGGGGACTAAAACTTGTTTACAGACTCACATTTTTAGTTATACAAATACACGCATTTTTGTGTGTGTACGATTGTTTACATGTGTAAGGAAGAGACGTTATAAAAAATAACTAAATACTCTATAAAGGACTTAAATCCAGGATAATAAGTCTGAATTAATGAAGACACGGCCCCTGTGCATAACTCGTGCGGGAGTTTAAATATCATTTGATTAGAATACAACACTTTTCATGTGTTTAATGAATATATTTTTTGTTAAATATTGGTTTTAATCATAACATAAATGTGTCGCTTTGTCAGTTAGCAAAGTTACATCAGCCAGTAATGTTAAGCTACAGCCCGGTCTCACACCTACTCGTGATATAGTAATCTGCAATTCGTGACATATCGCATATTTTCAGCATGAATTGCAGTCTCCTATATATGTGACTATATCACAAGTAGGTGTGAGACCAGGTTGTAAGCTATCACTACCTCGGGATGTAAAGGTCTTCCATGTGTCTTAGCAAATTACAAATAATTAAAATAAATGTTTTACAGTTACTGAAAGACATCTACGAAGAAATGTACTGCTTAAATATAATATATAACACTTGTGTCAAATATATTGCAATTGGGATGGTTAAAGTAAAGACTTATACATTTTGGGAAAACATTTTATATAGTTAAAAAAAATACATGTTTCCATACAGCCCAAGTCCCTCTGATCCTTTTTCTGTAATTAGAAGTGTAAAATTCTACTGTCAAAAACCCATATATGTTTTTGACTGGAATATATTGGAAGTTGGATTATCAGATCTTGGCTTAGGAGTGAAATATCTTCAAAGTAAGACCAGTTTCGTCTAAGTCTGAGTGTCATCAACTCAGGGTGTGAGTTTGGAGATGATTGGAGGACATCAATTTTTTCACTTAAAAACAACTCATAGGGGGACCCCTTTTAGTTTTTTTGAGTGAAAATATTTATTCTCTCCAATCTTCTCCAAACTCACACGCTGAGTAAGATAGACCCAGACAAAGATAGACCCGTTTGTAAAAACCTCTTATGTTGTTCTGAAGCTGAGATCTGATAATCCTACTTCCAATATATTCAAGTCAAAAAAAAATATATGGATTTTGGACAGTAGAATTTTACAACTCCAAAGACAGATATGAGATCAGGGAGTCATGGGATATATGGCTAAATGTATTTTTAGACATTACAATTATGTTTTCCTAAAACGTGCTCTGATGACAATATGTAGTGATGGGACACCATCCCACTTTGAACATATTTGACACAATATATATGGTAATTGAACAAGCATCCCACTTACAATATATTTGAAGCCATAAGGATGTATGGTAATTGGACAACCATCTCATTTCCAATATATTTGACACCATCAGGATATAGGGGAATTGGACAACTATCCCACTTACAATATATTTGACACCATCAGGATGTATGGGAATTGGACAACCATCCCACTTCCAATATATTTGACACCATCAGAATATATTGCAATTGGACAACCATCCCACTTCCAATATATTAGACACCATCAGGATAACCATCCCACTTCCAATATATTTGACACCATCAGAATATATTGCAATTGGACAACCATCCCACTTCCAATATATTAGACACCATCAGGACAACCATCCCACTTCCAATATATTTGACACCATCAGAATATATTGCAATTGGACAACCATCCCTCTTCCAATATATTTGACACCATCAGGATGTATGGGAATTGGACAACCATCCCACTTCCAATATATTTGACACCATCAGAATATATTGCAATTGGACAACCATCCCACTTCCAATATATTAGACACCATCAGGACAACCATCCCACTTCCAATATATTTGACACCATCAGAATATATTGCAATTGGACAACCATCCCTCTTCCAATATATTTGACACCATCAGAATATATTGCAATTGGACAACCATCCCACTTCCAATATATTAGACACCATCAGGACAACCATCCCACTTCCAATATATTTGACACCATCAGAATATATTGCCATTGGACAACCATCCCTCTTCCAATGTATTTGACACCATCAGAATATATTACAATTGGACAACCATCCCACTTCCAATATATTTGACACCATCAGAATATATTGCAATTGGACAACCATCCCACTTCCAATATATTTGACAGCAATTGGACAACCATCCCACTTCCAATATATTCGGAGGCCGGAAATACCCCATCCCAAACCCAATATAATATACATGTGTTGGGACATTCCATGTGCCACCT
>NW_027101186.1:45000-57500 GCF_029633855.1 Hoplias malabaricus
ATGGAACGAGACATGATCTAATAATGGTGTACGTGACTGGGGTCCTATATATGGCTTGGATTTGTTCAATAAATTCAAGAGATAAGAGAGAATCTTTGACTGTCTGTCTTATTCCTCTCTTCTCCTCAAAGAATTCTTTGAGCGTCGATCTTTCTTCCTGGTGATACTTAATCATTAATTTTAAGTTTGCCATAATAATTAACATTCCCTAATCAGAAGCCCTGGATGAACAGAGAGGTTCGCACTCTGCTCAAAGCCAGAGATGCTGCCTTCAGATCAGGATGCAGGGAAGCATACAGCTTGGTCAGAGCTAACCTGAGGAGAGGAATAGCTATAGCCAAGCACTGCTACAAACGCCGGTCCTGATTCACAAAAAAAACAAAAGCAGATGCACATAAATGGAAAAACCTAATGCGTACAAAAGAAGGGCAAAAAACAAGACTGGTGGTCTGAGATTTCTTACCATGGCATCCCTCAGCATAGAAGCGCTCAGGGTACGAGCGTCCTTTGTACCGCCCACTGGAGTTCCTGGCAATATGAAGAGACTAATAGCTATAGCCAAGCACTGCTACAAATGCCGGATTGAGGAGCACTTTACCTCCTCTGACCCTCGGTGTACGTGGCAGGGAATACACGCCCTGACTGACTATAAACCAACTAGCTTTGTTCCATTTACCAACAGTGCTTCACTCCCTGATAAGCTGAACAACTTTTACGCTCGTTTCGACCAGATGATAATGATATCTTCAATAAACGATCCTCCACCGATGACAACCCACTTGTACTTTCCACTTCGGACGTCAGTCGCATGCTGAGTAGAGTGAATGCACGGAAGGCAGCTGGCCCTGATGGTGTACCTGGCCGTGTGCTGAGTGCTTGTGCTGTGGAACTTGCGGGTGTCTTCGCTCTCAACAGAACTACACACTGCATAACCCACCTCAATAATTTCCAAGTGCTTTAAAAGACTAGTTCTTTCTCACTTGAAATCCTGCCTGCCTGCTACGCTGGACCCACACCAGTTTGCTTATCGTTGCAACAGATCCACCGAGGACGCTATCTCAACAGCACTACACACTGCACTAACCCACCTCGCTTGGAAGCATAAGGAAGCATAAAGTAATCTAAATCTCCCTGGTAGGCGGCTGCGTCGACCTTGGACCTCAGAAAATAAAGTGGACCCACACCAGCAGATGACATGGGACACCAAACCGCCACTGACTGTGGAAACTTTACAGGGTAGCTCGAACAATGTGGATTCCGTGCCTCTCCTCTCTTCCTCCAGATTCTGGGACCTTGATTTCTATAGGAAATGGTCCTTGGTCTTCCAGGACCAAGATGGCATCGCGATCACACTGCGAGGCTCAGCGTCTTACCGGTTTTAGTGATGTTATACTTCTGTACTTAGCTATCTCCAGTTTTCTTGCGCAAATAACTCTTGCGAACTACAGTTACGACAGACAGACACTTTTGGAAATTAACATTCACTGCACAAACACCGGATTCAGCATCGGTTGGACTTTAACCAGCTTCAAAACAACACCCCTCCCCCATCTTGGACTTTCCGATCATCTTTCTTTGTTCCTGCTTCCCAAATACACTCCAGTCATGCAGAGGATTAAGCCTTCAACCAGAACTGTAAAGTTCTGGATGGATGGGGCTGACTCCTTCCTTCAGCAACAGTTCCAGCACACCGACTGGAGTGAGTATGCTGCCCGAGCCTGCACAGGCTCACACATCCACTTGGACACCTACACTAACTCTGTCCTGAAATGCATCAACAAGCGCTCAGGGTACAAGCGTCCTCTGTACCGCCCACTGGAGTCCCTGGCAATATGAAGAGACTAATAGCTATAGCCAAGCACTGCTACAAACGACGGATTGAGGAGCACTTTACCTCCTCTGACCCTCGGCGTATGTGGCAGGGAATACACACCCTGACTGACTATAAACCAACTAGCTTTGTTCCATCTACCAACAGTGCTTCACTCCCTGATGAGCTGAACAACTTCTACGCTCGTTTCGACCAGATGATATTGATATCTTCAATAAACGATCCTCCACCGACGACAACCCACTTGTACTTTCCAATTCGGACGTCAGTCACATGCTGAGCAGAGTGAATGCACAGAAGGCAGCTTGCCCTGATGGTGTACCTGGCCGTGTGCTAAGAGCTTGTGCTGTGGAACTTGCGGGTGTCTTCGCTCACATCTTTAATGTTTCGCTTGCCCAGGCAGCTGTACCATCTATCTTTAAGTCAGCCATTATTGTGCCTGTGCCTAAGCATTCTACTGCTTCAGACTTTAATGACTTTCGACCTGTAGCACTCATCCCAATAATTTCCAAGTGCTTTAAAAGACTAGTTCTTTCTCACTTGAAATCCTGCCTGCCTGCTACGCTGGACCCACACCAGTTTGCTTATCGTTGCAACAGATCCACCGAGGACGCTATCTCAACAGCACTACACACTGCACTAACCCACCTCGCTTGGAAGCATAAAGTAATCTAAATCTCCCTGGTAGGCGGCTGCGTTGACCTTGGACCTCAGAAAATACAGTGGACCCACACCAGCAGATGACATGGGACCCCAAACCGCCACTGACTGTGGAAACTTTACAGGGTACCTCGAGCAATGTGGATTCCGTGCCTCTCCTCTCTTCCTCCAGATTCTGGGACCTTGATTTCTATAGGAAATGGTCCTTGGTCTCCCAGGACCAAGATGGCATCGCGATCACACTGCGAGGCTCAGCGTCTTACCAGTTTTAGTGATGTTATACTTCTGTACTTAGCTATCTCCAGTTTTCTTGCGCAAATAACTCTTGCGAACTACAGCTACAAGAGACAGACTCTTTTGGAAATTAACATTCACTGCACAAACACCGGATTCACGCAATCTTTGACTGTCTGTCTTATTCCTCTCTTCTCCTCAAAGAATTCTTTGAGCGTCAATCTTCCTTCCTGGTGATACTTAATCACTAATTTTAAGTTTGCCATAATAATTAACATTCCCTAATCAGAAGCCCTGGATGAACAGAGAGGTTCGCACTCTGCTCAAAGCCAGAGATGCTGCCTTCAGATCAGGACGCCGGGAAGCATACAGCTTGGTCAGAGCTAACCTGAGGAGAGGAATAGCTATAGCCAAGCACTGCTACAAACGCCGGTCCTGATTCACAAAAAAAACAAAAGCAGATGCACATAAATGGAAAAACCTAATGCGTACAAAAGAAGGGCAAAAAACAAGACTGGTGGTCTGAGATTTCTTACCATGGCATCCCTCAGCATAGAAGCGCTCAGGGTACGAGCGTCCTTTGTACCGCCCACTGGAGTTCCTGGCAATATGAAGAGACTAATAGCTATATCCAAGCACTGCTACAAACGCCGGATTGAGGAGCACTTTACCTCCTCTGACCCTCGGCGTATGTGGTAGGGAATACACACCCTGACTGACTATAAACCAACTAGCTTTGTTCCATGTACCAACAGTGCTTCACTCCCTGATGAGCTGAACAACTTTTACACTCGTTTCGACCAGATGATATTGATATCTTCAATAAACGATCCTCCACCGACGACAACCCACTTGTACTTTCCACTTCGGACGTCAGTCGCATGCTGAGCAGAGTGAATGCACGGAAGGCAGCTGGCCCTGATGGTGTACCTGGCCGTGTGCTAAGAGCTTGTGCTGTGGAACTTGCGGGTGTCTTCGCTCTCAACAGCACTACACACTGCACTAACCCACCCCGCTTGGAAGCATAAGGAAGCATAAAGTAATCTAAATCTCCCTGGTAGGCGGCTGCGTTGACCTTGGACCTCAGAAAATACAGTGGACCCACACCAGCAGATGACATGGGACCCCAAACCGCCACTTACTGTGGAAACTTTACAGGGTACCTCGAGCAATGTGGATTCCGTGCCTCTCCTCTCTTCCTCCAGATTCTGGGACCTTGATATCCATAGGAAATGGTCCTTGGTCTCCCAGGACCAAGATGGCGTCACGATCACACTGCGAGGCTCAGCGTCTTACCGGTTTTAGTGATGTTATACTTCTGTACTTAGCTATCTGCAGTTTTCTTGCGCAAATAACTCTTGCGAACTACAGTTACGACAGACAGACACTTTTGGAAATTAACATTCACTGCACAAACACCGGATTCAGCATTGGTTCGACTTTAACCAGCTTCAAAACAACACCCCACCCCCATCTTGGACTTTCCGATCATCTTTCTTTGTTCCTGCTTCCCAAATACACTCCAGTCATGCAGAGGATTAAGCCTTCAACCAGAACTGTAAAGTTCTGGATGGATGGGGCTGACTCCTTCCTTCAGCAACAGTTCCAGCACACCGACTGGAGTGAGTATGCTGCCCGAGCCTCCACAGGCTCACACATCCACTTGGACACCTACACTAACTCTGTCCTGAAACACATCAACAACTGTGTGGACTGACTTTGACTGTCTGTCTTATTCCTCTCTTCTCCTCAAAGAATTCTTTGAGCATCGATCTTTCTTCCTGGTGATACTTAATCATTAAATTTAAGTTTGCCATAACAATTAACATTCCCTATTCAAATGCCCTGGATAAACAGAGAGGTTCGCACATTGCTCAAAGCCAGAGATGCTGCCTTCAGATCAGGACGCCGGGAAGCATACAGCTTGGCCAGAGCTAACCTGAGGAGAGGAATAGCTATAGCCAAGCACTGCTACAAACGCCGGTCCTGATTTACAGAAAAAAGAAAAGCAGATGCACATAAATGGAGAAACCTAATGCATACAAAAGAAGGGCAAAAAACAAGACTGGTGGTCCGAGATTTCTTGGCATGGCATCCCTCAGCATAGAAGCGCTCAGGGTACAAGCGTCCTTTGTACCGCCCACTGGAGTTCCTGGCAATATGAAGAGACTAACAGCTATAGCCAAGCACTGCTACAAACTCTGGATTGAGGAGCACTTTACCTCCTCTGACCCTCGGCGTATGTGGCAGGGAATACACACCCTGACTGACACTGACACACCCATCTCAGTTACCTCCATCGTGTATATTTGTAATATTGTACTATAGTGAGAAAGGTTTATTCTATTTTATTTCACTCAGCATGTAGCCAGATAGGCTATTTACTTTGGTGCAGTTTATTATATAAAGTTTATGCACTTTATTAACAAGTTTTCCAGTGTCTGCAGTCATCTTTCTCTAAAACTCACACAAAGACATTATTTGAACTATAATTCCAAAACACCTCAAGTCTGCCTCCTTTGTACTAATTTTGGATTGTTTTCTCACTGATGATTTGTCAAAATAGCTAAAGTTCAGATTTTAAGTAAATTTGCCTTTTGAAAAACTGCCTCCTTTGTACTAATGTAGGATTGTTTTCACAGTGCAAAAAGTGGCATATTGATTAGTCAAAATAGCTCTGATATGTTGTAACCTTATTTTAAGTAGTTTTTGTCTTTTGAAAAACTGCCAATAGGTAAAGATATTTTTACATAAATTTATACAAAAAACAACCCTCAGCTACTTGTAAAAAGGACATTTTTACTTAAACATTTAAAAACCCAAGTAAAAGAATATTATCAGGACATTTTTTCTTGTTTTAAGTCAAAATATCTCACCCCATTGGCAAAGTGTTTTTCTTGACAAGTAAATATGACTCAAATTAAACTTAAATACTATTTTTGAGCAATTTTTACTTAACTGAATTTTTTATTTATATTTCTCAAGGTTTTTGTAGGTTTCACATCAAATAATACTGCATTAGATCAACAAATATAAACTAAAAAGCTTAAATAATTCTTTATTGTGTGTATTCTAAATAAACAAGTATTATTTCATTATATTTTTGAAAGATTATAATAATAATTATCAGCAGCTGAGAAAACTGCCAAAGTACCAAAATATTTTTTATTTGTTGAGACTGTTGCCCTAAACTAAACTCCTGAAAGTCTGTGCCTGCTGTGACTCTCAGAGCTTTGTCAGTCAACACAGTTCACACTATCACCCATCCCCCCGTTTTAGCACCTAGTAGTGGCTTAATGTACATAACAAAATGTGGCCTAATGGGTTGCAAATTACCCCAGCACTGCCATTTGGCAGCCTCTGGTAGAAAAAGGGGGTATATGAAAATCCTGATAGTTCTAGTGTTGACATTCTGACTGGTGTTCGCTCAGAAGCTTTTAAATTTTTCGCTTCCACCTTAAGTAATGCAGCAGTAACATTAGCTAACTTGAAAATTTGAAAGTAAGGCGTTCGGACAAGAGTTTCAGAAGGGCAGGCTGGCTCACTGTGGTTACGTGTTTGTCGGTTTACTGGCATTATACATATATCAAAGATAGTTGGAAACTTTGTGAAAGGACGTTTGTGTTGCCTTATCAAAGTAGCCAACACTTTAAAAATGTTAATGTCTATGGATGTTGGGCATGTTAAAAGTATTAAAAACATTACAAAACACTTCAACGAATGATAAATATATACGCCATCCCAATCCCAATATATTTGCCTGTAATGGAATATATTGGAATCGGGACGTTCCGGGAGCCACCTGGTGGATTGATGCAAAAGTGCGGGTAAAAGGCCCAAACTTTGAGGATTTTTAGCTCTCACCACGTGTGCCCAGGACCCGACCCCGGGCTCTGCAAAGTAAATCGTCTAGGGGGCGCCGCGCGCTAGGCCGATAAGGTCCACCAAGCGGCGTATCATATATGTGGATTGGGATGGTGTGGTACTACGAAGAGGTAAGCAACTGCTATTTTGTCCACTAAATGGCTTTTCGGAACTAAGACCCCACCACCACCTGTTAGGTCTAAATGGAATTGTGGACCCATTTGTGGCCACATACTTATATATGTTAAGATAGGATAAATCTCCTTCAAAATTATATTGAACAAAAAAATCTGAATTAAAAAAGGGCTTTTTTCAGCAGTAAATTCAGTGGTGGTTGAAGTGAGGGGTATATATATCTATGTTTGTGTGCGCTTTTAAACGTATTTATGTTTATATAAATATTATGTTTGTATAATGTTTATACAAAATCTCATAAACATTGTTCAGAACATTAAACACTGGAATTGTTTCCGTTATTTGGTAAGTTAAGGCTTTATGTTGTTTCAGCAATAACGCCATACACCAGTTGGTGGCAGTAAAGCATCATGATTCACGAAATACACAAACTTAACGTGTTAACACGTTCATAACGCGTCAATACCTTAACGTGTTAACACGAAATTATACGCTACGTGTCAACACGGAGAATCCAACACGTTTAGAGCATAATTTAAAACAAATGAAAAAAAAACAGAGGAATTCAAGTTTATAAAGTGTATTGGACTAAAAACAATAAGCTTGTAGCCTACTTAGTGTATACTCAAATACCTACATGCAAAATTGAGCCATGCTTTGGTACTGCGTTCTTATAATGTTTTTTGTGAATTGACTACACTCGGCTCAGAGTCACAGTCAGAAAACAGCGTTGGCCCACAGCAGGCTCAGTGTCACTTTTCTGAGTGTTCTTCGTCAGTAGTCATGGGGGTCCAGGTGTAAGGAATGTCGTTGGTCTCTAAGCGTATTGGATTTGACCATGTTTTTTATGAGATTTTGTATTAACATTATACATATATAAATACGTTTAAAAGCACACACACACACACACACACACACACATATATATATATATATATATATATATATATATATATATATATATATATATATATATATATATATATATATATATATAAACCCCTCACTTCAACCACCACTGAACTGCTGAAAAAGCCCTTTTTTAATTCAGAATTTTTTGTTCAATTTCATTTTGAAGGAGATTTATCCTCTCTTAATTTATATATAGAAGTAGATACACATAATTAAATAAAACATGAGTAACTTAATGTATCGTTAAACATACAATACGTTTACAGAAAGAGGAGGATCTGGAAAGTTAATTTCACCATGGGTTTGTATTGACACTGTATTGTTTAGCAGTATGCTATTAAAAGAATGCACATAATTTATCAATGTCAAATCTCAGTATGTGTCACACACATAGTGTGAGAGAATAGTGATGTTTGTTTGATATACAATTATGAAAAGCTTTAGAGCATGTTATGAATGAAGTTATATAATAATATGCATGTTTACAAATTTTAAGGTACTAAACACCAGAGGTTTTTTATTGTGAAAAATTAACTTCCAGTTGCTATGGGGATCAGCTTACTAATATTGCTGTCTTCACACTGCTCACGTAGGGCTCAACGTAGCCATAGGTCAGTGCTTCGCTCACTATGTTATGAATAATTCAGATGAAACGTAGGGACTACGTTCACAAAGGATTTATGTTTCGTGTCAGCTACAGTGTGTGATGTAAATCCAATCATGAATATGTAAGTAGGCCCGTATGGATTAGTTAAATGCTGTTTTAACTACAGTAACTGAAAAATATCACTGGTGAACGAGACAAAATACATATTCAATTATAACTGATATCACAACAAAAATATAGAATTAGAAACAGTACATAAAAACCCAAACAAAGTGTAGTGTAGCGAAACTGGTGGACTCTCTCTTTGTCTGTGTGTAGATGGATATAATCTCGGTGTGGGGACTAAAACTTGTTTACAGACTCACATTTTTAGTTATACAAATACACGCATTCTTGTGTGTGTACGATTGTTTACATGTGTAAGGAAGAGACGTTATAAAAAATAACTAAATACTCTATAAAGGACTTAAATCCAGGATAATAAGTCTGAATTAATGAAGACACGGCCCCTGTGCATAACTCGTGCGGGAGTTTAAATATCATTTGATTAGAATACAACACTTTTCATGTGTTTAATGAATATATTTTTTGTTAAATATTGGTTTTAATCATAACATAAATGTGTCGCTTTGTCAGTTAGCAAAGTTACATCAGCCAGTAATGTTAAGCTACAGCCCGGTCTCACACCTACTCGTGATATAGTAATCTGCAATTCGTGACATATCGCATATTTTCAGCATGAATTGCAGTCTCCTATATATGTGACTATATCACAAGTAGGTGTGAGACCAGGTTGTAAGCTATCACTACCTCGGGATGTAAAGGTCTTCCATGTGTCTTAGCAAATTACAAATAATTAAAATAAATGTTTTACAGTTACTGAAAGACATCTACGAAGAAATGTACTGCTTAAATATAATATATAACACTTGTGTCAAATATATTGCAATTGGGATGGTTAAAGTAAAGACTTATACATTTTGGGAAAACATTTTATATAGTTAAAAAAAATACATGTTTCCATACAGCCCAAGTCCCTCTGATCCTTTTTCTGTAATTAGAAGTGTAAAATTCTACTGTCAAAAACCCATATATGGCATATATTTGACTGGAATATATTGGAAGTTGGATTATCAGATCTTGGCTTAGGAGTGAAATATCTTCAAAGTAAGACCAGTTTCGTCTAAGTCTGAGTGTCATCAACTCAGGGTGTGAGTTTGGAGATGATTGGAGGACATCAATTTTTTCACTTAAAAACAACTCATAGGGGGACCCCTTTTAGTTTTTTTGAGTGAAAATATTTATTCTCTCCAATCTTCTCCAAACTCACACGCTGAGTAAGATAGACCCAGACAAAGATAGACCCGTTTGTAAAAACCTCTTATGTTGTTCTGAAGCTGAGATCTGATAATCCTACTTCCAATATATTCAAGTCAAAAAAAAATATATGGATTTTGGACAGTAGAATTTTACAACTCCAAAGACAGATATGAGATCAGGGAGTCATGGGATATATGGCTAAATGTATTTTTAGACATTACAATTATGTTTTCCTAAAACGTGCTCTGATGACAATATGTAGTGATGGGACACCATCCCACTTTGAACATATTTGACACAATATATATGGTAATTGAACAAGCATCCCACTTACAATATATTTGAAGCCATAAGGATGTATGGTAATTGGACAACCATCTCATTTCCAATATATTTGACACCATCAGGATATAGGGGAATTGGACAACTATCCCACTTACAATATATTTGACACCATCAGGATGTATGGGAATTGGACAACCATCCCACTTCCAATATATTTGACACCATCAGAATATATTGCAATTGGACAACCATCCCACTTCCAATATATTAGACACCATCAGGATAACCATCCCACTTCCAATATATTTGACACCATCAGAATATATTGCAATTGGACAACCATCCCACTTCCAATATATTAGACACCATCAGGACAACCATCCCACTTCCAATATATTTGACACCATCAGAATATATTGCAATTGGACAACCATCCCTCTTCCAATATATTTGACACCATCAGGATGTATGGGAATTGGACAACCATCCCACTTCCAATATATTTGACACCATCAGAATATATTGCAATTGGACAACCATCCCACTTCCAATATATTAGACACCATCAGGACAACCATCCCACTTCCAATATATTTGACACCATCAGAATATATTGCAATTGGACAACCATCCCTCTTCCAATATATTTGACACCATCAGAATATATTGCAATTGGACAACCATCCCACTTCCAATATATTAGACACCATCAGGACAACCATCCCACTTCCAATATATTTGACACCATCAGAATATATTGCCATTGGACAACCATCCCTCTTCCAATGTATTTGACACCATCAGAATATATTACAATTGGACAACCATCCCACTTCCAATATATTTGACACCATCAGAATATATTGCAATTGGACAACCATCCCACTTCCAATATATTTGACAGCAATTGGACAACCATCCCACTTCCAATATATTCGGAGGCCGGAAATACCCCATCCCAAACCCAATATAATATACATGTGTTGGGACATTCCATGTGCCACCTGGTGGACTGATGAAAAATTGCGGATAAAAGGCCCAAACTTTGATTATTCATATCTCTTTCCACGTGAGGAGTAGAGACTCAGCGAGGGCGCGGAACTTCGTGGCGTGTTCCCCTGAGCGCACTGGACCCGCTCTCGGGCTCGGCAAAAATCATTTAACGGGCGCCGCGCGCTAGCGCTCTGGTCCCGTCCGATGGCAATATACCATATGTGGATTGGGATGTTGAGTGGCTTTCTTAAGTTAAGGCTTTATGTTGTTTCAGCAATAACGCCATACACCAGTTGGTGGCAGTAAAGCATCATGATTCACGAAATACACAAACTTAACGTGTTAACGCGAAATTATACCCTACGTGTCAACACGGAGAATCCAACACGTTTAGAGCATAATTTAAAACAAATGAAAAAAAAAAAAAACAGAGGAATTCAAGTTTATAAAGTGTATTGGACTAAAAACAATAAGCTTGTAGCCTACTTAGTGTATACTCAAATACCTACATGCAACATTGAGCCATGCTTTGGTACTGCGTTCTTATAATGTTTTTTGTGAATTGACTACACTCGGCTCAGAGTCACAGTCAGAAAACAGCGTTGTCCCACAGCAGGCTCAGTGTCACTTTTCTGAGTGTTCTTCGTCAGTAGTCATGGGGTAGTACTTCGCTGTCTAGCTTATATAATCCCTCTATTTTTTTGTAACCCTTATTTTGACCCAAATTTTGAATCTGCCCCTTCAGCTGTCCTAGGTGGGGAAAAGGTAATCCCCCCCAATATTGGACTTAAGTCCCCTCTCTATTTATCTTCTATGTATTTTATAACAACAATCGTATTTCTAAGATTCTCAATGATCTTTTTAATATTTGTTGATTAGAGGTGCATGGGAAGAGGAAGGCCTTAAAGATGACTTTCCATTTCTGTCCATAGGGGTGTGTTTTGTTTTTTAAATTTATTTATTTATTTTTAATGTATAGTTAAACAAATCATGTTCCTCGGCTGTGCAGCCCAGTAGTACCAGAGGTGATTAGGACATCTAATACCCCCTCTATCATACGGTAGATACAGTAGCCTGGGGTGTCTGTTGTTTCATAAAATTGTTTTTTAAGTGAGACAATACATTTTTTTGGTGGTGGTAAAGTATAATTTCTGCATGACCCAGTATTAAATTTTATATTTCTATAGTATTTTGTCTCTCTTCAAATGTAAAGTTAGATGTTGGTAAACCACAATAACCAGCTCCAAGAAAGCAATAATCATAAGTAAATGTTAATACACAGTTCATCTGTAAAAAAATTTTTTTAATAAATAAATTAAAAGTGTAAGAACCACTATAGACACTCTTGGGTATGCTCACAAAAAAGTTCACATGGAACAAAAACAAGGAACGTATATTTTGAAGAAAAAAATAAAAATAAAATAATAATACATCTTCGGTTGCACCGCCTGACGTTTTGTTTTTTGGGTGGTGAAGTTAAAATTAGAGTGAAAAGAAAATTTAGTAAAAACTTTTATATGTTGTGCAATACATATGATGCACTAAAATACGTTCTCCTAACTTCAGAAAATGTATTATATCAACTTTTAAATAATGTTTTAAAAAATGCATTTCTAAAAGCCTATTTTGAAAATGAAAAAATGCAATAATAAAATACAG
>NW_027101186.1:65000-134395 GCF_029633855.1 Hoplias malabaricus
TAATGAGCCATTCGCAGTTTCACTGTACCGACCGTGTGCACTTAGACCTGCATGGCTTAATCTTTGAGACAAGCATATGTTACTGGCAGGATCAACCAGGTAGCTGCACCGTGGGAAAAGGGGGTGAAACGTCACTCCCCGCCACGTGGGTCGGCCCTACCGAGACCCTTTTCGGGGCCCCGGGTCGGGCGCGGCCGCTCTCGGTGCGTTTGTTCGGAGCAGCACTCCTTTCGGATCTGCTGTCCCGACAGAGGAGAACCAGGAAATGTCGATTCGTGGGGCACGCTGGCAAACAGGAGTGGGGCCACGAGTTCAG
The DNA here is from genome assembly GCF_029633855.1 of Hoplias malabaricus. Classification (NCBI taxonomy): domain Eukaryota; kingdom Metazoa; phylum Chordata; class Actinopteri; order Characiformes; family Erythrinidae; genus Hoplias; species Hoplias malabaricus. The sequence continues at coordinate 65,317 of NW_027101186.1, forward strand.
ATGCAGAGCCCCGGACATCGCTGTGCCTGCGGCCGCCGTTTTCGGACTGTCTCAGCGTAGGGGACTGGCCGCCTAAGTCTCCCAAAGATAGGTACGGGAAGGGTAAACAAAACCCATCCCTGGAAGCTGACCCGCAGCATGGGGTAGGATCCCTCTGCTTCTTTTTATGAAGCCTGGCAGGTGCCTACCCAAGGCGGGTCTGGTTTTCCGGTAGAGCAGCATCTCCACGTCGGTTGTCATCGTTCAGACACCTTCATTTCGTACTGCCCTCTGAAATCCTGACGGCCCCGCACTGGAAACGCCCATGCCCACGTTGTGCTCGGCCCGCCCGAAATAACCTCCTATGCAGAAGGGGTGCGACATGCCTGGGATCCTCTCTGACGTTGACGAGGGTCCAAGATTTCTTAACATGACATTCCTTAGCATAGAAGCGCTTGTACAAGTGTCCTTGTACCGCCCACTGGAGTTCCTGGCAATACGAAGAGGACGGAGATAAAAGGGAGATGACGAGGCACCAATAAGGGAATGTTTGGGTTGATGGAACGAGACATGATCTAATAATGGTGTACGTGACTGGGGTCCTATATATGGCTTGGATTTGTTCAATAAATTCAAGAGATAAGAGAGAATCTTTGACTGTCTGTCTTATTCCTCTCTTCTCCTCAAAGAATTCTTTGAGCGTCGATCTTTCTTCCTGGTGATACTTAATCATTAATTTTAAGTTTGCCATAATAATTAACATTCCCTAATCAGAAGCCCTGGATGAACAGAGAGGTTCGCACTCTGCTCAAAGCCAGAGATGCTGCCTTCAGATCAGGATGCAGGGAAGCATACAGCTTGGTCAGAGCTAACCTGAGGAGAGGAATAGCTATAGCCAAGCACTGCTACAAACGCCGGTCCTGATTCACAAAAAAAACAAAAGCAGATGCACATAAATGGAAAAACCTAATGCGTACAAAAGAAGGGCAAAAAACAAGACTGGTGGTCTGAGATTTCTTACCATGGCATCCCTCAGCATAGAAGCGCTCAGGGTACGAGCGTCCTTTGTACCGCCCACTGGAGTTCCTGGCAATATGAAGAGACTAATAGCTATAGCCAAGCACTGCTACAAACGCCGGATTGAGGAGCACTTTACCTCCTCTGACCCTCGGCGTATGTGGCAGGGAATACACGCCCTGACTGACTATAAACCAACTAGCTTTGTTCCATTTACCAACAGTGCTTCACTCCCTGATAAGCTGAACAACTTTTACGCTCGTTTCGACCAGATGATAATGATATCTTCAATAAACGATCCTCCACCGATGACAACCCACTTGTACTTTCCACTTCGGACGTCAGTCGCATGCTGAGTAGAGTGAATGCACGGAAGGCAGCTGGCCCTGATGGTGTACCTGGCCGTGTGCTGAGTGCTTGTGCTGTGGAACTTGCGGGTGTCTTCGCTCTCAACAGAACTACACACTGCATAACCCACCTCAATAATTTCCAAGTGCTTTAAAAGACTAGTTCTTTCTCACTTGAAATCCTGCCTGCCTGCTACGCTGGACCCACACCAGTTTGCTTATCGTTGCAACAGATCCACCGAGGACGCTATCTCAACAGCACTACACACTGCACTAACCCACCTCGCTTGGAAGCATAAGGAAGCATAAAGTAATCTAAATCTCCCTGGTAGGCGGCTGCGTTGACCTTGGACCTCAGAAAATAAAGTGGACCCACACCAGCAGATGACATGGGACACCAAACCGCCACTGACTGTGGAAACTTTACAGGGTAGCTCGAACAATGTGGATTCCGTGCCTCTCCTCTCTTCCTCCAGATTCTGGGACCTTGATTTCTATAGGAAATGGTCCTTGGTCTTCCAGGACCAAGATGGCATCGCGATCACACTGCGAGGCTCAGCGTCTTACCGGTTTTAGTGATGTTATACTTCTGTACTTAGCTATCTCCAGTTTTCTTGCGCAAATAACTCTTGCGAACTACAGTTACGACAGACAGACACTTTTGGAAATTAACATTCACTGCACAGACACCGGATTCAGCATCGGTTGGACTTTAACCAGCTTCAAAACAACACCCCTCCCCCATCTTGGACTTTCCGATCATCTTTCTTTGTTCCTGCTTCCCAAATACACTCCAGTCATGCAGAGGATTAAGCCTTCAACCAGAACTGTAAAGTTCTGGATGGATGGGGCTGACTCCTTCCTTCAGCAACAGTTCCAGCACACCGACTGGAGTGAGTATGCTGCCCGAGCCTGCACAGGCTCACACATCCACTTGGACACCTACACTAACTCTGTCCTGAAATGCATCAACAAGCGCTCAGGGTACAAGCGTCCTCTGTACCGCCCACTGGAGTCCCTGGCAATATGAAGAGACTAATAGCCATAGCCAAGCACTGCTACAAACGACGGATTGAGGAGCACTTTACCTCCTCTGACCCTCGGCGTATGTGGCAGGGAATACACACCCTGACTGACTATAAACCAACTAGCTTTGTTCCATCTACCAACAGTGCTTCACTCCCTGATGAGCTGAACAACTTCTACGCTCGTTTCGACCAGATGATATTGATATCTTCAATAAACGATCCTCCACCGACGACAACCCACTTGTACTTTCCAATTCGGACGTCAGTCACATGCTGAGCAGAGTGAATGATAACTTCCCCCAATAACTTCCAAGGGGTTTAAAAGACTAGTTCTTTCTCACTTGAAATCCTGCCTGCCTGCTACGCTGGACCCACACCAAATTGCTTATCGTAGCAACAGATCCACCGAGGACGCTATCTCAACAGCACTTCACACTGCACTAACCTACCTCGCTTGGAAGCATAAGGAAGCATAAAGTAATCTAAATCTCCCTGGTAGGCGGCTGCGTTGACCTTGGACCTCAGAAAATAAAGTGGACCCACACCAGCAGATGACATGGGACACCAAACTGCCACTGACTGTGGAAACTTTACAGGGTACCTCGAACAATGTGGATTCCGTGCCTCTCCTCTCTTCCTCCAGATTCTGGGACCTTGATTTCTATAGGAAATGGTCCTTGGTCTCCCAGGACCAAGATGGCATCGCGATCACACTGCGAGGCTCAGCGTCTTACCAGTTTTAGTGATGTTATACTTCTGTACTTAGCTATCTCCAGTTTTCTTGCGCAAATAACTCTTGCGAACTACAGCTACGAGAGACAGACACTTTTGGAAATTAACATTCACTGCACAAACACCGGATTCACGCAATCTTTGACTGTCTGTCTTATTCCTCTCTTCTCCTCAAAGAATTCTTTGAGCGTCGATCTTCCTTCCTGGTGATACTTAATCATTAATTTTAAGTTTGCCATAATAATTAACATTCCCTAATCAGAAGCCCTGGATTAACAGAGAGGTTCGCACTCTGCTCAAAGCCAGAGATGCTGCCTTCAGATCAGGATGCCGGGAAGCATACAGCTTGGTCAGAGCTAACCTGAGGAGAGGAATAGCTATAGCCAAGCACTGCTACAAACGCCGGTCCTGATTCACAAAAAAAACAAAAGCAGATGCACATAAATGAAAAAACCTAATGCGTACAAAAGAAGGGCAAAAAACAAGACTGGTGGTCTGAGATTTCTTACCATGGCATCCCTCAGCATAGAAGCGCTCAGGGTACGAGCGTCCTTTGTACCGCCCACTGGAGTTCCTGGCAATACGAAGAGACTAATAGCTATAGCCAAACACTGCTACAAACGCCGCATTGAGGAGCACTTTACCTCCTCTGACCCTCGGCGTATGTGGTAGGGAACAACACCCTGACTGACTATAAACCAACTAGCTTTGTTCCATGTACCAACAGTGCTTGACTCCCTGATGAGCTGAACAACTTTTACACTCGTTTCGACCAGATGATATTGATATCTTCAATAAACGATCCTCCACCGACGACAACCCACTTGTACTTTCTACTTCGGACGTCAGTCGCATGCTGAGCAGAGTGAATGCACGGAAGGCAGCTTGCCCTGATGGTGTACCTGGCCGTGTGCTAAGAGCTTGTGCTGTGGAACTTGCGGGTGTCTTCGCTCACATCTTTAATGTTTCGCTTGCCCAGGCAGCTGTACCATCTATCTTTAAGTCAGCCATTATTGTGCCTGTGCCTAAGCATTCTACTGCTTCAGACTTTAATGACTTTCGACCTGTAGCACTCACCCCAATAATTTCCAAGTGCTTTAAAAGACTAGTTCTTTCTCACTTGAAATCCTGCCTGCCTGCTACGCTGGACCCACACCAGTTTGCTTATCGTTGCAACAGATCCACCGAGGACGCTATCTCAACAGCACTACACACTGCACTAACCCACCTCACTTGGAAGCATAAGGAAGCATAAAGTAATCTAAATCTCCCTGGTAGGCGGCTGCGTTGACCTTGGACCTCAGAAAATAAAGTGGACCCACACCAGCAGATGACATGGGACACCAAACCGCCACTGACTGTGGAAACTTTACAGGGTACCTCGAACAATGTGGATTCCGTGCCTCTCCTCTCTTCCTCCAGATTCTGGGACCTTGATTTCTATAGGAAATGGTCCTTGGTCTTCCAGGACCAAGATGGCATCGCGATCACACTGCGAGGCTCAGCGTCTTACCAGTTTTAGTGATGTTATACTTCTGTACTTAGCTATCTCCAGTTTTCTTGCGCAAATAACTTATGCGAACTACAGCTACGACAGACAGACACTTTTGGAAATTAACATTCACTGCACAAACACCGGATTCACGCAATCTTTGACTGTCTGTCTTATTCCTCTCTTCTCCTCAAAGAATTCTTTGAGTGTCGATCTTCCTTCCTGGTGATACTTAATCATTAATTTTAAGTTTGCCATAATAATTAACATTCCCTAATCAGAAGCCCTGGATGAACAGAGAGGTTCGCAATCTGCTCAAAGCCAGAGATGCTGCCTTCAGATCAGGATGCCGGGAAGCATACAGCTTGGTCAGAGCTAACCTGAGGAGAGGAATAGCTATAGCCAAGCACTGCTACAAACGCCGGTCCTGATTCACAAAAAAAACAAAAGCAGATGCACATAAATGAAAAAACCTAATGCGTACAAAAGAAGGGCAAAAAACAAGACTGGTGGTCTGAGATTTCTTACCATGGCATCCCTCAGCATAGAAGCGCTCAGGGTACGAGCGTCCTTTGTACCGCCCACTGGAGTTCCTGGCAATACGAAGAGACTAATAGCTATAGCCAAGCACTGCTACAAACGCCGGATTGAGGAGCACTTTACCTCCTCTGACCCTCGGCGTATGTGGTAGGGAACAACACCCTGACTGACTATAAACCAACTAGCTTTGTTCCATGTACCAACAGTGCTTGACTCCCTGATGAGCTGAACAACTTTTACACTCGTTTCGACCAGATGATATTGATATCTTCAATAAACGATCCTCCACCGACGACAACCCACTTGTACTTTCCACTTTGGACATCAGTCGCATGCTGAGCAGAGTGAATGCACGGAAGGCAGCTGGCCCTGATGGTGTACCTGGCCGTGTGCTAAGAGCTTGTGCTGTGGAACTTGCGGGTGTCTTCTCTCACATCTTTAATGTTTCGCTTGCCCAGGCAGCTGTACCATCTTTCTTTAAGTCAGCCATTATTGTGCCTGTGCCTAAGCATTCTACTGCTTCAGACTTTAATGACTTGTGACCTGTAGCACTCACCCCAATAATTTCCAAGTGCTTTAAAAGACTAGTTATTTCTCACTTGAAATCCTGCCTGCCTGCTACGCTGGACCCACACCAGTTTGCTTATCATAGCAACAGATCCACCGAGGACGCTATCTCAACAGCACTACCCACTGCACTAACCCAACTTGACTGTCAAAACTCATAGGTGAGTATGCTGTTAATCGATTTTAGTTCTGCATTCAACAGAACAATTCCGTCTATGCTGATATCCAAACTCAACCATCTGGGTATCAGCACATCACTCTGCCACTGGATTTTAGACTTCCTGTCTAACAGACCTCAATCTGTTAGATTAGGCAAACTTCATTCATCAACCATCACCTTGAACACTGGCATTCCACAAGGTTGTGTTCTTAGCCCGATTCTGTACTCTCTCTTCACCCATGACTGTGTACCTGCCTATGGTTCAAACACCGTAGTCAAATTCGCAGATGACACCATGGTGATAGGCTTGATTACAGACAATAATGAAACGCCCTACCGGGATGAAGTACAGCATCTGTCCTTGTGGTGCCAAAACAATAACCTGGTACTAAACACGCTCAAAACAAAGGAGATCATCATGGACTTCAGACGGACTAGGAATCAAGCTCACGCCCCCATTTACATCACCGGAACTGCAGTGGATGAGGTGTCCAGTTTCAAGTTCCTTCGAGGACATCTACCATAAACGCTGCCTGGGCAGGGCACGAAAATCACTATAATATCACTACTGCACTTTATGTAAATTATGTAAATAATGTTATATATTGCACTTCTGGTTAGATGCTAACTACATTTCATTGGCCCTGTATTGTACTCTGCACAATGACAATGAAGTTGAATCTAATCTAATCTAATTTACTTTAATCAGGGAACATAACTTTGGACCACTCAGGAGCAGTCCAGTCCTTTTTCCTGACGCTGTCTCTTGTTCAAGAGTGGCTTGGCATAAGGAATATGACAGATGAAACCCATGTCTTGCATACATTCAAATTTTATGACCAGCACCTGTATGTGCTTGTATAATTTAAACTACTGATTCTTAACATTGAGGTTGCCCAGAAGCTCAATGTTGTATTGCAACTCTTCGCTTCCACATTAAATTACCTGACGCTGGATTATAACTTACTTCTGAACGTCGTCGTTCCATTGTCTTGGGCATGATTTTAATGTGTGAGCAATCTTTTTGTGCTGACTATATGCAGGTGTATTGTTTAACATTCGGATTCTGACTGGTGTTCGCTCAGAAGCTTTTACATTTTTCGCTTCCACCTTAAGTAATGCAGCAGTAACATTAGCTAACTTGAAAATCTTAAAGTAAGGCGTTCGGACAAGAGTTTCAGAAGGGCAGGCTGGCTCACTGTGGTTACGTGTTTGTTGGTTTACTGGCATTATAAATATATCAAAGATAGTTGGAAACTTTGTGAAAGGACTTTTGTGTTGCCTTATCAAAGTAGCCAACACTTTAAAATGTTAATGTCTATGGATGTTGGGTATGTTAAAAGTATTAAAAACATTACAAAACACTTCAACGAATGATATATATTTATACGCCATCCCAATCCCAATATATTTGCCTGTAATGGAATGTAATGGAATATATTGGAATCGGGACGTTCCGGGAGCCACCTGGTGGATTGATGCAAAATTGCGGGTAAAAGGCCGAAACTTTGAGGATTTTTAGCTCCCACCACGTGTGCCCAGGACTCGACCCCGGGCTCTGCAAAAAAAATCGTCTAGGGGCCGCTGCGCGCTAGGCCGATAAGGTCCACCAAGCAGCGTATCATATATGTGGATTGGGATGGTGTGGTACTACGAAGAGGTAAGCAAATGCTATTTTCTCGATTAAATGGCCTTTCGGAACTAAGACCCCACCACCACCTGTTAGGTCTAAATGGAATTGTGGACACATACTCCCATTTGTGGCCAGATGGGAGTATGTCAGTGTAGTTTTTATTTATTTTTTATTAAGTTAATGCAACATATGATTGGTCATTTGAAAATGGTACTCGGGCAGCTAGTACTTAACCTTTTCCATGTTAAATATTTCAGATTATTCCAATTTTGGACATTTCAATTCCAACATTACTGATTATACAGAGTCTTGTACAAAAAAAGAAGGCATAGATTTGAAAACGTTCAACGTACACATGTATCATTGTCACAAGCATTTTAAAATGTGTACTGCGTACACATTTGAATTTGATATGTATTTTTTGAAATTGTGATGGAGAAAATAAGGACAAGTATTAAGAATTGAAATCTAACAGAGCATTTGGAATCAGAAAGTAGTTTATTTAACCTTAAGGTGGTCAACATACAATAGCAGAGAGTACTATGTGAATGTGGACAAAGAAGATGTTTTCACAGAGATATTTATATAGGTAGTTTATACGTCATAACCATAAGATAATCACTCGATGTTTCTGCAAGCTTAGTTTCCTTAGAGACATCTCAGTTTGATATACAAGATGTGGTTTGTTCTAATAAAGCATTGACCTCGAGCTGACCTGACATACACTTAGTTTGTGAGTTCTGTTGATGATTAGAAATTAACATACAGACAAACAAGCAGACAAGTTCTTTCAACAGAGACATATAAAAATTACCATTACAGAAATATCTGAGTTTGGATATCCCTATCTTACTCATTTTCCTTCAGAAAAGGGTACTTAAATATCAGAGCTTTACACACTTGCACATACTCATTTGTAGATGTATTCCTTTGAAGCATAATTTAAAACAAATGAAAAAAAAAACAAAAAAACAGAGGAATTCAATACTAAAATACCTACATGCAACATTGAGACATGCTTTGGTACTGTGTTCTTATAATGTTTTTTTGTGAATTGACTACACTCAGAGTCAGAGTCAGAAAACAGCGCTGGCCCACAGCAGGCTCAGTGTCACTTCGTCAGCAGTCATGGGGGTCCAGGTGTATGGAATGGCGTTGGTCTCTTATAGAACAGCGTTGGGCTCTAAACGTGTGAACACATGCTCGTTAACACGTTATTAAAAATTTGCGTGTTGACACGTAAAATTTTGTCGTGATAACGTGACCAAAATTGACACGTTTACACGCTTCTTAAGGTTTTTGCCAATGGGAGGCCTCAAATCCGGGCGTACTTACATATTCATGATAGGATTTACATCACACCCTGTAGCTGACACGAAACATAAATCCTTTGTGAACGTAGTCCCTACGTTTCATCTGAATTATTCATAACATAGTGAGCTAAGCACTGACCTGTGGCTACGTTGAGCCCTACATGAGCAGTGTGAAGACAGCAATATTAGTAAGCTGATCCCCATAGCAACTGGAAGTTTATGTTTCACAATAAAAAAACTGGTGTTTAGTACCTTAAAATTTGTAAACATGCATATTATTATATAACTTCATTCATAACATGCTCTAAAGCTTTCCATAATTTTATAACAAACAAACATCACTATTCACTATTCATATGTGTGTGACACATACTGAGGCGTAATTCATTCACATTGATTAATTATGTGCATTATTTTAATAGCATACTGCTAAACAATACGGTGTCAATACAAACCCATAGTGAAATTAACTTTCCAGATCCTCCTCTTTCTGTAAACATGTATACTATGTGTAAAGATACATTAATTTACTCATGTGTTATTTAATTATGTGTATATACTTATATATGTTAAGAGAGGATAAATCTCCTTCAAAATTAAATTGAACAAAAAAAATCTGAATTAAAAAAGATCTTTTTTCAGCAGTAAATTCAGTGGGCCATGCTTTGGTACTGCGTTCTTATAATGTTTTTTTGTGAATTGACTACACTCGGCTCAGAGTCACAGTCAGAAAACAGAGCTGGGAGTGTTCTTCGTCAGTAGTCATGGGGGTCCAGGTGTATGGAATGCCGTTGGTCTCTAAGCGTGTTGGATTTGACCATGTTTTTTTATGAGATTTTGTATAAACATTATACATATATAAATACGTTTAAAAGCACGCACGCACACACACACACATATATATATATATATATATATATATATATATATATATATATATATATATAAACCCCTCATTTCAACCACCACTGAACTGCTGAAAAAGCCCTTTTATAATTTAGAATTTTTTGTTCAATTTCATTTTGAAGGAGATTTATCCTCTCTTAATGTATATATAGAAGTAGATACACATAATTAAATAAAACATAAGTAATTTAATGTATATTTTAACATATACATGTTTACAGAAAGAGGAGGATCTGGAAAGTTAATTTCACCATGGGTTTGTATTGACACTGTATTGTTTAGCAGTATGCTATTAAAAGAATGCACATAATTTATCAATGTCAAATCTCAGTATGTGTCACACATAGTGTGAGAGAATAGTGATGTTTGTTTGATATAAAATTATGAAAAGCTTTAGAGCATGTTATGAATGAAGTTATATAATATTATGCATGTTTACAAATTTTAAGGTACTAAACACCAGAGGTTTTTTATTGTGAAAAATTAACTTCCAGTTGCTATGGGGATCAGCTTACTAATATTGCTGTCTTCACACTGCTCACGTAGGGCTCAACGTAGCCATAGGTCAGTGCTTCGCTCACTATGTTATGAATAATTCAGATGAAACGTAGGGACTACGTTCACAAAGGATTTATGTTTCGTGTCAGCTACAGTGTGTGATGTAAATCCTATCATGAATATGTAAGTAGGCCCGTATGGATTAGTTAAATGCTGTTTTAACTACAGTAACTGAAAAATATCACTGGTGAACGAGACAAAATACATATTCAATTATAACTGATATCACAACAAAAATATAGAATTAGAAACAGTACATAAAAACCCAAACAAAGTGTAGTGTAGCGAAACTGGTGGACTCTCTCTTTGTCTGTGTGTAGATGGATATAATCTCGGTGTGGGGACTAAAACTTGTTTACAGACTCACATTTTTAGTTATACAAATACACACGTTTTTTTGTGTGTACGATTGTTTACATGTGTAAGGAAGAGACGTTATAAAAAAATAATTAAATACTCTATAAAGGACTTAAATCCAGGATAATAAGTCTGAATTAATGAAGACATGGCCCCTGTGCATAACTCGTGCGGGAGCTGGCAACGCCAGCCATGGAGCTTTCCCATTGAAGCCAGTTTGCTACGGTCTCTTTTAAATATCATTTGATTAGAATACAACATTTTACATGTGCTTAATGAATATATTTTTTGTTAAATATTGGTTTTAATCATAAATGTGTTGCTTTGTCAGTTAGCAAAGTTACATCAGCCAGTAATGTTAAGCTACAGCCTGGTCTCACACCTACTCGTGATATAGTAATCTACAATTCATGACATATCGCATATTTTCAGCATGAATTGCAGTCTCCTATATATGTGACTATATCACGAGTAGGTGTGAGACCGGGTTGTAAGCTATCACTACCTCAGGATGTAAAGGTCTTCCATGTGTCTTAGCAAATTGCAAATAATTTAAATAAATGTTTTACAGTTACTGAAAGACATCTACGAAGAAATGTACTGCTTAAATTTTAATTGTTATTTTATTATTATGTTTTTTACAGTATATTTGTATGTTAGCGTCTGCTAATGTTAGCTAGCATCCAGTTAAAATTTCTCCTGTTCCACCTTAAACAGAGTGACAGTTATTTTCTGATGAAACAAGAACAAAAAGTAACTGCTTCAGCATTTAAAAAAGAACAGAAAACTCCAGTATTGTGCTTGTAAATATGGATTAACATTTAGTGCTAGTTTTGCTATGGCATATATATATATATATATATATATATATATATATATATATATATATATATATATATATATATATATATATAAATATATGTATATATATACACTGTGTGTGTTTTGAAAATAACATTGTGTTTGGTATTTAATATGCAGACTTTAAACTTTGGGAATTGTGTCAGTATAACAATTAATTTATGTTTTGTATTATTTATTCCAGATTGCAAACATATGTTCCTGCACTTTTTTAAACTTCTGGTTTTTTTTTAACTTCCTGCTATATATAGTGTGTTGAAAAAATGCATATTTGACAACACAAGAAATTGTATAAAACTTTATCTAGACAGTATAATAATTACATTAAGCAAGACCATAAATATTTTGCACAAATCACTTATATAAGCCTTTTAAAATTCTAGTAAACTGAATGGAGAAAAAACACATAGGGAAGAAATATGAGCATCTGCAATATCTTCAGACCATTCAGCTATTTATTATAATGTTTGTAACAGCTATTTAATACTAAAATTTAATTCAAATCAAATTGTATTTATATAGCGCTTTTCACAACAAAAAGTCGTCACAAAGCAGCTTTACAGAGATCCGGGTCCAAGCCTCCTATGAGCAAGCCAGGGGCAACAGTGGCAAGGAAAATCTCCCTCAGCACATGAGGAAGAAACCTTGGAAGGAACCAAGACTCATACGGGGAACCCATCCTCCTCGGGTCGACACCGGAGACACAACAGAGAACAGAACAGAAGTAAAAGTGAAATGGTGACAGATGATGTAATGTAAATGTAGTACATTAGTGATGTATGAGTCTGAGGAAGGAGAAGGTGATCAGGGATTCTGTGTGAGTTAAAAGTAGGTGCAGAGTTAATCTGAGGTAAAACAGCATGGCCAAGCATGATAGTGTAGATGAGACAAGGCCAGGATCTTGTACAGGATACACAGGGGCTGGATCAGGGCAACACCTGGAGAGCAGCAGGACAGCTCAAAGCATGAGAGAGAGACAGGAGAAAGAAAACCAGACAAAGGGAACAAAAAAATACAGAGGTTAGTAGGGTCATGGTAAAGAACGGGCAAATTTGTCCTGCGAAAAAAGCTTCCACGGGTCAGGCAAGAGAACCCAGCGGCAGACAGCGCGTTGGCGGTTACTAGAAAGCTAACTAAAAAAGCTGTAGCTATGGTAGTATGACAGGGTTAATACAGAACAGTGATAATTAACCTGATGCTGTGTATGGGGAAAAAAGCTTGTCCCATTTAGGGGTGGGGTGGGCATGGCTAGGTCCCAGAGGAGGTTTCAGAGCACCTGTAAGTCCAAAATCGATGACCAAAGGAGATTCACGGTGAATGTAGTCTTCTAAGACCCACCCACCCTTGAAACTTCTGTCAAAACTCAAGCAAACCACGAAGCAGACTCTAGAGAGATTCCAGAAGCAAAAGACCTTATCAGCAAAATCCATAAAAACAATAATGAAAGCAAAGACTGGCAAAATGCAAATGAAATAATGTCAAATAACTGCAAAGAGTATCTTATAAAAATGAACTTGGCATAAAAAGTAAGGAAATTTGTGTTTGGTAGATTATTTTTTTCTTGTTGTAACAATGCTTCTTGGCAGTTTATCTCATACCGTTGGAAAGCCTGTTAATTTCCCCTTTAAACGGTGCCACATTTGTAAGGAACATGCATTTGTGGGATGAGCAGTAGAGCTGAGAATGTGGGTTGCGCCTCTTTAAAAGGTAAATGTGGCATCATTTAACAGGCTTTCCAACTGTATAAGATTTATTGCCCAGAAGCATTGTTACAACCAGGAAATAATCTACCAAACACAAATAACACAATTTTAAGAAATTTGTTTATTGTTTTTTGTAGAAATTTTTAAACAGAATTATATTTCTTAAAAAGTTTAGCTTTTTCAAAGTTTCTGTAAATACAAGGGTGTGTTTAGTGTTGAGTGATATTTTTTTTAGAACTGGTCTAAACTACCTCCATGATAAAGTTTTTATAGCAAAGTTGTATAATTAGTGTTCATTGTAAGTTGAACCAGAAAATTTGCACTGAAATATTTTTAATATGTTTACTGTATCATCTTTCAATAAGAATATAATTAATTAATATAATGTGTGTGTGTGTGTATTTATTTTTTTTTTTTCCACATAAGATATCAACACAGAGGTGTCTTACACGAGGGGAAAAAAATTGTTGAACTGATGGAAGATGAATGCTGATGCAGCACCACAGACACTTGTGATAATGGGCATTGCAGCAGTGGTAATGGGCAGTCTTTGAATTTACCACAGCCTTCATGAAGCATTTTAGACAGCTGAAATTCGGTGTGGCTTTTTTGAATTTGTTCTGAAAAACGTGAGTTGGTGTTGTGGGCTGTGTGACAAGAAGTTTGTGCAGTCAACTAATACGTTGTGATTAGCAGCTATCGGATTCTGGAGTTTTCAAGCCCCAAAGAGCAGAGGAGCGCGCGCCATGTCAGGTTGGTAACAGTCATTTTGTTTGAAGTTTGTGTTTTTTTCTTTAGCCATCTCAAGTGAACAAAGTCATCAAAACTTTTTATTGCATTAGGCTTACTTTTCTAATGTTTGCTGCAGCTAGCCAACGTGTCATTATGATGAATAGCAAGTGTTCTAGTTAGCCTTTAACCCACATTATGTAATGTCTGAGCTAATAGCCAGGTCGTTAAATTTTGAAATTTGAATAATTACTTACAGTCTACTTGAGGTTGAGAAGTAAAATGTTTCTATCATTGTTTCTCAATATGACAACTTTAGAATGTGATCATATACTTTGATATATGAATCACGCTATATTATAGGGTAAGTGTACTTTTAAGGCCACCAAAATCAGGTTTTCAGGTATGTTTAATAGATATTCTTCTGATTTCTATTTGATATCTGTGGGGAAAAGGCAAGGTCATTTGAAAATGTATGCATTTGTTTATGTACATGTTTAGAATATTAAATGGTGATATTTTATGAAATATGTCAGAAGTGTGGTATGGACCTTATTGACAAAATAAAAATGTTGTTGATTAAGGAGGCCTTGACTTACACAGGGGTGTGATTATTTTCGTAACTGGGATTTTCTCTCAATAGAGTTAATGGTGTTGAATATAGATTCTTATAAACTAGGTGCACTGGGATAGACACTTGACTCCCACAATACACACTCCAGCCACTGGGGGGGGGTCTTACTTTTCTTGAGATCTTGAAGTGGAGCCTTTAAAGGGGAGGACCTCTGGTTTTGGAGGCCAGATACCGGAGCGTCGTTTTGGATATATATAAGATGGTGGAAGTTTTGGCGCTGATTTTTCTCTAGCACTCTGGAAACTGTTGCACCTCCAGATTACTACCTACCCTTTTGAATAATCTCTACATGCTTGGGCTGGTCGACCATGGAGTCAGCGCTTGGGTTCTTCGAGGATCTTTAGGTAAGAAGAGTGAACCCTCCCAAGTTCTCATTTCATCACAATAGATTTCAACACCTTATTTTCGTGATCTAATTGTTGGCTGTGTGATTGTAACTTGATAGTTTTGTGCTCTGTTGAGGTTAGCTGTTTGCTAAGGTGGGTATTGGATTGCAGAGTTGCTTGATTGTATACAGTCTAGACCTTTGGTAATTGGGTATGTTTGGTTGAGTTCTCAGGAAATCTGATTTGGTGGTGTTGATTTGACTCAAAAATACCTGTTGGAAATTGTGGCCTACTTGGGGCTTCTTGAGTTGTATGTGTTCTTTCAGAAGTCCTATGAGAGGACTTGAGGTAAGGTGGCCAAAATTGTCAAGTACTTTTAGTTTTGTAGTCATACTTTGGTGGTACTTAGGGATTTTAGGCCAATAGGGGAATATAGGTTACCTCTTGGTGTTTGAATTTTAGTAGCCTTAGAGTTAGGGGTCTCTGGTCTGTCCTCATTTCGGCTGGGGGGCTTTTGGTATTTTTTTAATTTTTTCCCAAAAATGTCTCAGTTTGATCCGGAAAGTTTTATCCAAGCCCATCTGCAGACAACGGACTGGATAAAATTAAAGAAGCCTCAGTTGCTCCAGCTTGCTGAATATTATGAGATTGAGGTAGATTCAGAGTTGAATAAAATTAAGATAGTAGATCCTTGCTCAGTCCCTAGGTTTGAGTGACTCCATCATTGAGGCAAGATTGGCTAGGGAACAAGCAGAGAAGGGTAGGCGAGAGAAGGAGAAGGATAGTTTGCGGGAGCTGGAGTTAGCTAAGATTGAGTTGGAGAAGGTTAAACTCTCGCAGATGGAGAGTCAACAACAGCGCAGACATGAGACTCGGTTTGATGTATCCAAATGTCTACATCTAATGCCAAAATTTCAGGAAGACGAGGTAGATGTGTTTTTTGATGCCTTTGAGAATATAGCCACGGAATTAGCTTGGCTGGAGAATTGTTGGACCGTTTTGGTTCAGAGTGTCCTGTAGGGGAAAGCTCGGGAGGCTTATGCAGCTTTGAATTCTGCACACTCCATGGAGTATGACACGGTGAAAACGGCAGTGAAGAATGCCTATGAAGTTGTGCCAGAAACTTACAGGCACAAATTCCGTTCTCTTAGACGTAAGCTAGCGGAAACCTATTTGGATGTAGCTAGGCAGCAGGAGGCAGTGTTTGAACGAAAGCATGTGAAGTTTATACTTTTGCAGATTTAAAACAGCTTGTTCTTATGGAACAGTTTAAAAATAGTCTACCTGTTCTTTAGGAAGTGTACATTCAGGAGCATGGGGCGACTGAAGTTAAAAAGGCTGCTATGATGGCAGATACTTACGAATTTACCCATAAGGAGTCGAGAGTGAAAGAGAGATCAGTGGTTGGAGAAAGGCTAATACAGAGGTTAAATCAGCAGAGACTAAAAGTCATAGGGAAGGGCCATCTGGCTCTAAACCTCATAGTCAACTTCAAAAACCTGTAAATTCTACTCCCTCGGGAGAAATAATCTGCCATTATTGTAGAAAACCTGGCCATATAAAATCAGGTTGTCCAGTTCTGCAGAAGTGCAGACGTGGGTCTTATACTGACTCTTCAAAATCTGTGGCATTGGTAGTTGGTTCAGAGAGGACTATTAGTTGTGTGGATCCTGAGTCTGAAATAACCCCCTCTCTGTATGATGGGTTTGTCTCCTGCTGTACAGTGTCCATTGGTTCTGGGGAGCCAGAAACCAAAATTAAAATTTTCAGGGACACTGGTGCAGTTCAGTCCTTGTTGTTACAAGGGGTTCGTGATTAGCCAGTTTCAATGACTCTTCAGTGTTGCTTCAGGGTGTGGGAAGTTTGTTTGGTGCCATGCCATTGCATAAAGTGTACCTAACCTCTAACTTGGTAAATGGCTATGTTAATGTAGCAGTAGTGCCATCATTACCAGTCCCTGGAGTTTCTATGCTATTGGGGAATGATCTTGCTGGGGTTCAAGTTTCGGTAACCCCTTTAATTAGTCACATGCCATGTGAGGTACCAGAAACAGAGGCTTTGGCCAGGGAGTATCCTGAGGTGTTTTCAACCTGTGTCGTTACCCGTGCCCAGTCTCGCCCCAAGGGGGTGGTTCCACAGAGAGGGCTGGAGGAGGCAGCATTTGAGCTTGGAGATACCTTCTTTGGAAAACTAGGTTAATCAGATGCAGCTCAGTTTAATAGGGAAACCTTAATCAAGGAGCTCAAGGAGGACCCTGAGTTGGCCTCATTGTGTAAGGGGGCTGGTACACGGGAGGAGACAGAGGAGTCGGCAGAGGTCTTCTATATGCATCAGGGAGTGCTTATGCGGAAGTGGAGGCCTCCTTATCATCCTGCTGTTGAAGATTGGAGTGTTGTGGAGCAGATTGTGTTGCTGAAGAGTTTTAGGTTGAAAGTGTTGCGCTTGGCACATGAAGCACCCATGGCAGGGCATGTGGGTATTCGTAAAGCCCAAGAGAGAGTCTTGCGTTATTTTTATTGGCCGAAGATGCATCGAGATGTAATCTCCTACTGTCGGACATGTCATGCTTGTCAGCTAGCCGGTAAGCCAAATCAGAAAGTGCCTTGTGCACCATTGTGTACTCTCCATTTTTGCGAGTGACGATAGATTGTGTTGGACCTTTGCACAAGACAAAAAAGGGTTATAAGTATCTGTTCACAATATTGGATGTGTGTACTAGATTTCCGGAGGCTGTACCCTCGAGAAACATTAAGGCAAGAACTATAATTGAGTGTTTGTTTCAGTTCTTTTCTCGGTGTGGGCTGCCTCGTGAGATTCAATCAGATTGTGGTTCAAACTTTACATCTGGTGTTTTCCAGGAAGTAATGTGTGAGCTAGATATTAAGCAAATTTGTATTCATTAAAGGAGCAGGAACACTCTTGTCTGTGATGTTTCTCTTTTCTCTGAGACCTCCTGTAACAAAATGCACATATGCCATTTGTTCAAAACTGTGATCTTCAAAATAAAATTTGGGCATTTAAACCATCTAACAGTGATTATGGAAAAGCGAAGAACCACTATGTTAGTACACAATAGGTTTCTGAACAGGGGCTCAAGCACTCATGAATAATAATTTACAAATAAACAAATAAGTGCTCATTTATTCTGGTTCATCCTGAGTAAACAGACCTCGGTGTGCATTTACCTCAGATCAGTATCTGGTAATGAGGGACAAACAGGTTTGTACTCACAGTAAAATCTTTAATGCTTTGTTTTAGACAGAACATTACCTCAATATCTGCATTGATTGTCGAAGTTTGCAGGTATTTCATCGTTTTAAAACAGTAAAGTACAAAGAGAATTTGTGTGTGTAAAGTTGTTCACTCTTTAATGTTAAAATCTTTCCTGTCTCTCCGCTGCTGAGCTGCAAGTAGGTGTACGCATGTGTAGTCCAAAATGCCTTGGGCACTGAGTTGTCACTCAAAAACTCATTAGCCAATGGGAAGGTACCCCTGAGAAAACCCGCCCACACGAGAGCTTTTTGCCAAAACTGCTTGCAAAACTCAAGGATCCAGTGTACAAAACTCAGAGAGCTCGTGCACAGAACTCGTGCTGCTTGTGCACAAAACTCAGAGAGCACACGCACACAGCAAAATCTGTAGTGTGACTTGGAGTTAATTTTCCAGTGAAAATTATTTCGAGTTGATGGGTGTTGATTTGGGTGTTGTTTTTACAATTGCGGTGCTAAAAGAGCTCTGGGGGTGGTGCTCTTTAAGCGAGTTGAGTGCATACACTCCTGACTGAGTTATTTCTACATCCGGTTTTAACGACCGCCTTTTCTGGAGCTCTCGGTGACGGTTGAGAAGATCCAGTTTCGGAAATATACAATTTCAACAGGTAAGAACCCAATATATCTACTAAAACATGCCGTTATTCGTTATATAAAATTGTGTTAATATCTATTGTGGTGTGAAGCTTTGTATCACTATATGTGCCGTTAAAATCGAACCTTTTTAACTGCTCCGTATTGGCTAGCGTTTTTCAATTGTAACTGTTTGCTAGCGGCCTGCTAACACTGCCGCTAATCCCCACAGAGCGCGCCTTTTTAAAATAGTTGTTTTTGTTTGTTTTTTTGTAGGTTTTTTAAAGTTATTAAAAACGTTGTCTGTTTGGATGAAGTTAAGTTTTCTCCACTGTGTGCAGGTCCTGTAATATGTCAGTATGTTGCTAAAGGTGAAATACCAAAGTACCAAGAAGTACATTCGATTGCAGGCAGGTTTCACCTATTTGGACTTTATTAGTGAAGGTGAGTAGCTATCTTGTGTAACCCAGGTTTTTATGTGGTATAGTTATTTCAAGATCAGATTTTCTGTACTGTGTATAATTTATTGTAATGTTATTAAAGGCATTCATTAATTTAAGCAAGTTGCTGGTGTCTGTTAAATCGCATTACCAACATTAGTCACTTGTAAGCTTCCTGTTGCAAGCCTGTTGACAGTAAAATACAAGGAAGCACTGAAAGTGAATTTTCCTGCTGTTACTTTGTGATAACAGTTTTCATCTTCCAAATTTTAACTTGCTTCTCTTGGTTATTTAGCATAAGAAATTCCACACTTTTTGTGTCATTTATTTTAGTTTTAAAATTGATGACTGTTGGCACTTTTAGTGCTCTGCTTGCATATAAATGTTAGTTTTGTTTGTATATTCGTACAGTTTTAAACCTGCTTATCTGGTGTCTTGTTGTACATCCTTTAGTCAAAAACAAGTTTGGGATTCCTGATGAAGCTGGACTTTACATTTTTGATGAAACTGACACAGCAGTGGAGGAAGATGTCTTTTCTGAGCTGATAGAGGCCAATCCTGATTTATGCTTCACAGTACGTGACAGTGTTTCAGATGAAGGTAAGTTTTATCTTTTGTAATGAATACACTTTCAGTGGATAACTCAGTGGGTTGGTTTCCCAGACAGGGATTAATCCTAGCCCTGGACTATTGCCTCCTTTCAATTAAAAATCAGAATGCTGTGTAGTCCAGGACTAGGCTTGATCCTGGTCTAGGAAGCCACCCCAACATCCCTTAGCCAGTACAGTTTCAAATATGGTTGTGGGTATGATTGTCCCATGCTTTTATTTATATATATATATATATATATATATATATATATATATATATATATATATATATATATATATATATATTAGATAATTAAGGTTTATCCCTCATCTCCTCTTTCTTTTTAAAGATTTTTCTCCTTTAGATCATTCAACACCATCTTCTCTCACGGATACCCAGTCATCTTTTTCAAGTGACAGTGACTTCCTCAGCCAAAGATACAGAAATAGAACCAGGTCTACCACAGAGGTTACTGAATCAGAAGCTGCAAAAGAGGTATCTGAGCAGTTTACAATTTTGGACTCTGCAAAGCATCAGGATGTTTCAAATTAAATTTGACTATTTTGAGATTTCTAATGGTGAATGACACAGTGAATATGTTAGGAGTGAGGAAAAAGAAAGATCACTTTTCTTACTCTTTTACCCTTAATTTTACCCTACATCTGCAATCACTAGACATTTGTTGTTTGTGTTGGCTTGCAGAATTGTCACTTTCTAACTTGCCAACCATAAACAATAAAAACAAAAATTAGTAAAAACATTAAATATATTTCCTCCCTAATTCACTAAAATGTTGTGATGAATCCTGTTATGAAAGTAAATTTGCTTGCAACAATTCATTGACAGAAGCATAGTGTGACCATATCTTTAGGCTGAATGTGCAAGTTTTGGTATGTTGTCCATATTACAGCCTTAATTTGAAATATACAGTTAACTGTTTTTCTCATGTGAGTAGATGGTAGAGAATGCCTTGCTTAATAAACCTGGAGGTCAGGATGTTCTTGAGGAGTACAAATCAGACAAATCACTGAAGCACCTCACCCGGAGGCAGCTTGTCAACATACTGGCTAGCCATATGACTGAGATGCATGGGTAAGTGTTTTGTGTGTAGGTTTTTTTTTTTTTTTTTTTTTAAGTTAGTTGTAAAAGTTTCAGACTGAGTAGAAATATTTTAAGAATAAATGTAACAATTTTTCAGAACAGATTGGTCAGAACAATTATTGAACCCAATAGTCAATAGAATTATGTATGGTTATATATTGTTTTTGCTCTAAAGGAGGATTCCTTCCCGTAAACAGAAAGAGAACTATGCCCTGGGGATCATTACACTATTTCCGTCACTTAAAGATCCTTTCTCTCCAAAGAGTTATGTAAGTGTTTTCTTTATGTCTTACATTCTAAAAAACACTAGTTTCACAGACTAGAGCTTTTTTAAAGTAACTTTAAAAGAGGGGCAAAATTTCAATAATTTTATGGGATGCCAAGGAACCACAGGCAAGTGAATGCGGTACTTGCCTGTTTTAATATTTATTTTACACCTTCATGACAAGTCACATGAATGAGAATGCACCCAGTGCCAATCAATGTATTGAATTAATGCCATTAAGTCAAAAACTACAAACCTACTAATTGTGACTCTGATTTTCTGGTTCTTTCACTAATTGTTCATCTCTAGCAGCTCCATTTCCATTCATTCACACTTCTGTACCTGCCTTTTGTGTATGATCAATGAGTGATTTTATAAATTTGTAAGAGTAATACAATTTTTTGAGGGAAAATAACTTAACAGGAGCACTTCTACGATGGGGAAAAAGGCACAGGATATTTAGCATGGCGTCTGAAGACAATGTCCAGGAATAGATCTCATCAGCCAGCTAAAGCCATTACAGCACCTCAAGCACAAGGACCAAATCGGCGAAGATCAGCAGCCACAGTGTCTCCGCAGGTTGATGGAGATGCCTGCCGAGAGGCTATATCATTTCTTGTTCACTGTCCTGATGAAGCAAGCGTGTTTCAGAAGATGAAGTTAACCTTTCAACATCGCCAGGACTTAGTGCATGACCCACAGAGGACCACAGATGTCTTAAAAACATTCCCCCGTTTTTTGGATATTAAAGGACTTGTGAGTTACGCATTTCTGTTATTTATGTCCAGTTTTTAATTTGGTTATATAGCAGTTAACACAACTGTTGTGTTTGTGTGTGTTTCTACAGGTGAATCAAGACTTCCTTTTGCTGTTTGGTGCTGAAACAGCCTCCAGGATGCTTGAGAAGTGGGACACGGCTTTCAAGCCGAAGGTTATTGAAGAGGCCAAACGCCTGACTCAGTCAACCGAGCTGCAACAACATCTAAATGCTGCTGAAAAACTAGCACGTAATGATGACACCAGTAAGCTACATGACCATGCTTGGTTTATGATGTGCAATTTTTCATTGTACGAAATGTCTTCTGCATTTAACCTATCTATAACACACACACACTCTCTCTAGGGGGATGTGAACACACAACCAGAGTCGTGGGCAACCATTATATTCAGTTAGCTGGTGCTAGTTCCTTTCTGCCTTCCAAAAAGATATTCATCTATTTCTCTTTTTCTTCTTAATAGACTGGGACAGTGACATGGCGTCTCTGTTGCTCCTTCTTCATCTCTTGCCACCAACAGCTGGATGAAAGAGAATCAAAATAAGTCCTAGTGATGCAGTGGACAAAATGGTGCACTTTCACAAGGTATGTCTCACCTGTTAAATTGTCATGAGAGAATATTTCACACATTAACTCAATAAGAAACAACATGCATAGTCACTTTTTTTACCCAGTGATGTACATTTGCGAAAACAAATGAGCCAATCAAAGTTTTAACATTGTTAACTGTACATCAATCTCTCAACAGCAGGGACTTCTGGTACCCTAGAGTCATGGGCATGCAATAAACAGTTAAAAACTTGTCAGTTCTTCTTCCCACTGTGCTTTTAAGAAGTTAAGATTATTATTCACGCTTTACTGAAACTGCCTGCCAGTTGAGTGATCAAAATGTAGCATGTTGCATTAAGCAGCAAATACCACTATCAGCAAGAAGTTGAAATATCTCTTTAAGGTGTTTGTTTTTTCTGTTTTTCAGTCATGCTGTAGCATAGATGAACACTTGCGAGGAAGAGAGGGTAAACAACCGTATATCCTTGCAGTTGGCCGCACCCAGAAGAGAATTGATACTTTTTACATTGTTGTGGACAAACAGCTCATTCCCTGCCAAGCCAGCAGCTCGTTGGGTGCTTTTGATGAACTGTTTAAATCCCACTATGTGTTCAACCTGTCTTATGATGAGTCGCTGGTGCAGCTCTACACTTTTGTGCAGACAACAGTTTACCTCACTGATGTTACAACAACAGATGAGTCTCCTCGAATTCGTGAGTTACGGGCAAAACTTTTGAACTAAGTTTTAAAAAATGTTTAAGTGTTTCATTTGTCAGGCTGTACATTTGGCCCCCCAGCCCTTGATAACTCATTTAAGTATTGTTCACAGTTTTTATCCTAGCACCAGGTTTAAGTTGATTTGTGCACAAGATTGTTGTAGGCGTCAATTTTCAACATATTCTGGTTTCAAGAAGCATTTAATAAGTGTTCATGAGAGGGATTTTTCTCAGAGTGCTGATGAAGCAAACTCTGAGACATTTCAGGCTAATTTTCAGAGTCTTGAAGATACTGTAGAGGTTGGTAGCATAGGGGTCACACAGAACATAGAAGCTGGATGTTTTAAGGACAATGGACAGTTTCTTTACAAAGAAAATACAAAAAATATCTGCTCTTCAATTGTTGCGAAACTCCAAGGAAGTGGTATGGCAAATAGTGTTGTTTCAACAATTGTTAGTGATTTGGAAGAACCTGCAACAGGACTGCACTCCCAAGTAAAGCATGAAATACTGTCTGTTGTGCCTGTAGATGATCCTGTAAGATCTAGGCTGGAAGAAAATCTTGAGAATTTTGAAAACCCATTTGATAGTTTTAATACTGAATCTAAAAGAACAAAATATTTCAGTGAGAAATGGGGGCTAGTAGAGCCAGTAGAGATAATGTTAGGAGTTCGATTTGATGCAAGGCGAAATAAACATACAGGTACTTATAATCAAGTTCCTGTGAAAGACACCTTTGTGTATATTCCAATTTTGGAAACAATAAAATTCATTTGCCGCAATTCTGATGTTTGTAAACTGCTTGGGGAGCATTGTGTATCAAAAAAAGACGTATATGAAGACTTTTGTGATGGAAGTTATTTTAAGACACATCCATTGTTCTCAAAACAACCAACCTCTTTACAAATTCAGATATTCTATGACGACTTTGAAACCTCTTACCCATTGGGTTCAAAACGTGGTGTTCACAAATTGGGTGCTCTCTATTTTGTCCTCAGAAATCTGCCACCAAAATTTAACTCTGCTGTGATGAACATACATTTGGTTGCACTGTTTCATACAGAAGATGTGAAGAAATATGGATTTGATCCTATTCTGTGTCCTCTGATTAATGACATCAAAACACTAGAGAACAATGGCCTTGATTTACCCTTCTCTAATGAAAAAGTCCATGGCACTATATGTCAGATAACTGGGGATAACTTAGGGATGCACACAATTTTGGGGTTTACAGAGTCTTTTAATGGACGTTATTTCTGTCGGTTGTGTTTTATTGAAAAAGATGATGCCCAGAATGTTTACTGTGAGGATGACCCCAAGATAATCCTACGTGGAAAAGAGCTTTTTGAAATGCATTGTAATAAGTTGCAGTCAGACCCACAGAAGTTACCTGTGTTTGGTTTAAAGCACAATTCCACTCTTAACAGCCTACAGTATTTTCATGTTTGCCAAAATTTCTCTTTGGACATAATGCATGACATTCTTGAAGGGGTGGCACAGTATGAGATGAAATTACTGTTGGAGTATCTTTCTGAAAACTTTTTGTCAAAACTTGATCTGTGTTCTAGAATTTATGCTTTTGACTATGGGTACTTGGAGCGCAAAAATCGTCCTACAAGGATTAACTTGGACAGCAGTGGCAATATAGGTCTCAATTCCATTCAGACACTATGTCTTGTAAGAAAAATTCCTTTGATTTTTGGTGACATTGTGCCAGAAGGAAATTTGAATTGGACATTGCTGCTGGTTTTACTGCAGATAATTAACATCATATTCTCTCCATCTCTTACACAAGGTATGACTGTACATTTAAAGCATTTAATAATGGAGCATCATGACTTGTTCAAGCAGTTGTATCCAGATAGAAATCTAATCCCAAAACACCACTTTATGATACACTACCCAGCTTGTATAAGAAAAATTGGGCCCCTAATTCATATATGGAGCATGAGATTTGAAGCAAAACATAGGGTTTTTAAAAATACTCTTAAAAATTTTAAGAACATAACCAAATCACTTGCAATAAAGCATCAAATGTCCATAGGGTGTTATTGGGAGACATCACCTTTAAACCATATTGAGTATGGGCCCTTGAAATCATTTAATGTGGTCAGGGAAGACAACAGAGAATTGTTGGCCCGAGCATTTCATGCCATTGTTCCACAAGACATCTTTTCTACTAACTGGGTTAAAATCAGTGGGACAGAGTACAAGACAGGACTAATAATTTGCAGTGAAATTGAAAATGAAATGCCTGTCTTTTGCAGAATACAGAAGACCATTTTAGTCAAGTGTTATCTACTTCCTAGTGGACAAGCTGGTGGTTGACCATTTCAGTGAGCATTTTCACGCCTTCAAAGTATTTGAAAGTGATGAGAAAGATGTTATCAAAGCAGACAGTCTTGTAATTTATAAGCCATTTGACTTACAAAATGCTTATGGTGGAGATGAGAGCCTATATGTTGTACCTTTATTTTCTTTGTAACTGCACATGTTATAGCCAATCCACATGGTGCTTGGATAATTTTCTGAATAAAGAGTTCAGTTCAATGGCAGTTTAAGTGATTGTGTGTTTTTTAAAATATACTTTTTCAGTTAATGTTTTTGTAGTCATGCATGTGTCGAGAATACTTTACAGATTTAGTGCAAAAATTCATGGTGGGGGTGCAATGCATAAGCACCATCACATGTCACAAAACTGCACTGAATAACACAGTTCTCATAGTTAATAAGAATAATTTATTATCACAAAACAACACAGTGTCAAAAATAAACATTCATAGTGAAAAGGAGTAACACATTTTGGTGTTAAAAATACACATTCCAGTGTTAAAAAAACAACAATGACTGTAAAATTTTAACACTATTAAAGAGTTAAAAAATTAACACAACTCAAAGTGTAATTTTAACTCAGAACTGGTGAGAATTATATAAACACTGGGATAGTGTTAATTTTAACACTATGAGTGTTAATTTAACACCGAAGATTTTGCAGTGCAGAACTCAGAACTCACACACTAAAGCCATGGAGCGTTTCATATTTGGCACAAATCTGATTCCATAATCCTTGGAATCCTGAAGGTTCCAAAAAGCTGTGCAAGCCTATTCTATACTTCACTCAGCACATGGAGCATTTACAAAAGAGGCGTGAGCCTAATCTTTATTTTTTTTTAGCACATCTGTAACATTCCAAAATGCTGCGAGAGCCAATTCTTAATTCTCGTAGCAACCGGAGCGTTAAAAAGGGTGGCGTGAGCCTACTGTTTATTTTTAGCGCATCCTGAAGATTCCAAAAAGCTGCAAAACCTGTTCTTAATTCTTGTAGAAACCGGAGCGTTCCAAATGATGACGTGAGCATGCTGTTTATTTTTAGCATGTGCTGAAGGTTCCAAAAAGCTGCACGAGACTATTCTCAATTCTCGTAGCAACCGGAGCGATCCAAGTGGTGACGCAAGCTTGTTTATTTTTAGCGAATCCTGTATGGAACCTGATTGGTGCCAAAAAGAATCGCACAAAAAAAAATTAACATCAAACGTAAAACTTAAAGGTTACCCTCTACTCATGTGTTTACCTAGCTTGACTGGAAATAGGAATCCCATCTTGATATATACAGTTATACATTTTATGGACTAGAAGAGGTCTCCATATCTCAGCTTTGGGATATGGTAGAGCGAAAATAACCACACCACTGTCTTTGTCAGGACTTCCCTGACACACGGTGTGGGTTTGGAGATCTGAGGAGGTCACAGTTTTCACCCCAAAAAAAAAATAATAAAGGGTACCCCTTTGTGTTTTTTTTTTTATACTAAATTTTTGACCGTCTCAGACTTCTACCTCTACCTTGCTAGATGTTTTTTTTTTTTTTTTAGCGCATCCGGAATCTTTCAAAATGTTGCGCAAGCCTATTCTTAATTCTCAAAGCATCCGCAGCATTCCAAATGGTGACGCAAACTTGTTGATTATTTTTAGTGAATCCTGTATGGAATCTGATTTGTGCCAAAAAGAATGCACAAAAAAAATTCATCTCAAATGTAAAACTTATAACTTGCAAACAAAAAATCCAGCTCTGACATTTGTGCTCCATGACTTTGTGCGTGAGCGCTGAGTTCAGCGCATGCTCTCTGAGTTTTGTGCGCCAGCTGCACGAGTTCTGTGCGTGCTCTTTGAGTTTTGTACGCCTTGTTCCTGAGTAACTGTAAACTGCTTATGCATGCAAATTCATTAACTACAGAACTTCAAATGTAAAAGATTATGAGGTTATAGTACAAACGATTATGCTACAACTGATGCTAAAGATCTCATCTAAATAACTTAAATTAACCTCCTATTTGCTTTTCTCCCTGCCCACCATTTTTCACTGCCCTACTCATTTTTTTTTACTACAGTCCATCTTTACATAATTACATAAAGAAAATGAATTAGTTCATGTTCATAGTTAATTTTGAAAAAAATGTACTAACTTCACAGCTCCAAAAATAAACTACTTCACGTGCTTTTGTTTATTTTTTTCTCTCAGTAAATAAGCTTCTATAGCTTTCATATAACCTTCTGCAACCCATTAATCACCAGCCAAAACTCACTGCTACTCACTAACAAAAAATGAGTGTATGTGAAATTATATATTCAAAATATTACTTTACACCAAAAAACCAGCACTGAGATTGAGAATGTATTTTAACCCACGTAGCTACTACTTTATGTCTTCTTAATGTGTTTAAGCAGTTTTATTTCTTATTTTATTTCTTATACTGAGGGAAGCGGTTCTGTGACATAAAAAATGCTCACATCGTCTTGTAAAATTCGCCATCAAACCACATAATTACTCAAATTAAAATACTCATGTATGAGCGATTGTCATGTCATTTAAATGTTTTCTATGTCAGAGGGGAAAAAAGAGCTAGCTAGAGTTAAACAGGTTAGCTAAAGTTTGTCATTTGGAAAAAAAACAAACAAACAAACAAAAAAAACGGTTCAATATTACGTATGTACCATATAGCAGTTGATAGAATAACGTACATAACATTAACGATGTTGACTACATTTGGGCGATACCAAAATACATATGTATCCAAAAATAGAAGGTTAAATTGACATATTTATGGGATGAAGCTGTTCCCTGAGGCTGGTGAGAGCTGCTCGCGTGCCGCGGTCACTGAAAAGAGTGCGTAGCTTCATCGTCTTCTTCTTCTGTGTTTTTACATCAGTTCTCTTCTGCCACCTTCCGGTTTCTCACTCAGAGTTCATTCATTTTAGAGCTGTCGTTCCAGTCCAGTCGTCTTCACTTAAACTTAAATAACAATCTCCTCCCTTCAGCATGACACTGAATGTTTCCATATGTGTTTAATAAAATTCTCTGATCAGTGTAGTGTGCTAACTGCAATCCCAGTAAACATTTAGCCGTTGATTCAATGTTGAAATAATGTACTTGACTGTGGTCTAATCAACGTTTTTTTAAGGTTGAAAATGAAAATGAAACACTGACGTTGAAAAGACGACTAACTAAGTCACATTAAAGACGTCCTTTTAAAGCCGTTATTTCAATGTGGAAATCACGTACATAAATGTCATCCAATAAACTCTGGATTAAAGTTGAAAAGACATCCAAACATCAACTTTATTTGTATAGCGCCTTTTACAACTGACGTTGTCACAAAGCAGCTTCACAGTTTCAGAACAGAACATTTAAAACAAAGCCCAATGCGAGCAAGCGGAAGGCGACACTGCCAAGGAAAAACTCCCTCAAGGCTGGAGGAAGAAACCTTGGGAGGAACCAAGACTCACAAAGGAGACCCATCCTCCTCTGATCAAACTATAGATTGAATTTTAAATGATCACCAATGAATTGTCATTATGCTACATAATAATAATAATAATGATAATAATCATAATAGTGACATCAATCTTGGGGCATAATAATAGTGCATCAGATTTGGAAGAATCAGTCAATGTTGCTAATCTGAGTCCATTTCTACTTCAGTGTAGTTGATCATGGTGAGTGGTCAGAGGCTGGCAGCAGTAGATGGAGGTGAGCAGCTGGTCTGGTCTGGTCTGGGCCGCAGGAGAATCCAGCAAACAATCTTCCATCAGTGGGCCACCATTTTCTCAGAAAACAGTAAAGGGAAGCGGTTAGTTTAGTTGAGTGCAGCAGAGAAAAAGAGCATGTGACGGATCTGACTGTAACAGACTGGGAGGAGGGAAACCAGAAGGAGCTCAGGCAAGGACGTCTTTCAGCTCCAAAAAAGAGAAATTGTGAGCACATCATCCGCGTTTACCCTGATTCCCCATGTCCATGAGTTCCTGAAATGACAACCTTAAACTAGACAGAGGTTAGTTGCCAAAGGCTAAACTGAACAAGTGTGTTTTGAGCCTAGACTTAAACATAGTGACTGTGTCTGCGTCCCGGACACTAGCTGGAAGATTGTTCCAGAGCCGAG
The DNA here is from genome assembly GCF_029633855.1 of Hoplias malabaricus. Lineage (NCBI taxonomy): Eukaryota > Metazoa > Chordata > Actinopteri > Characiformes > Erythrinidae > Hoplias > Hoplias malabaricus. The sequence goes on from NW_027101186.1 coordinate 94,913, forward strand.
GGGCTTTGTAGGAGAAAGAGTTTACTCAAGTTTCTGCTGGAGCATTCTGATAAAAGTGCATTGCAATAATCTAATCTTGATGTAATAAAAGCGTGAACAAATTTTTCTGCATCTGGGTGGGATAAGGAATTTCTTAACTTAGCGAGGTTCCGAAGATGTAGGAAAGCTGTTTTTGTAATTTTACCTATATGCTGATCATGATGATAGATCTGAATCAATTATGGCACCCAGATTTTTAGCTGATGAGCTAGGGAGAACAGGGAAGTCAAAATTATGTATTAAGTCTGATACCTTATTTATAACAGGTTTTGGACCTAGAAGGAGAACCTCGGTTTTGTCGCTGTTTAGCAGAAGGAAATTGTATGACATCCAATGCTTCACTTCTTTAACACAGTCCTCCATTTTCTTTAGTGTAGGTTTGTCATCTGGTTTGGCTGATATGTATAACTGTGTGTCATCTGTGTAACTGTGGAAGGTAATGCCATGCCTGCTAATAACTCTGCCCAGTGGCAGCATTTATAATATGAATAGTAAAGGTCCTAGAATGGAGCCTTGGGAAATTCCAGATCTCATTTTTTTCTTACAAAGAAGAAACATTATTTACTTTTACAAACTGGTAGCGATCCTTGAGATAAGACTTAAACCATGATAGGGCCGTTCCTGTTATTCCAACCATGTTTTTTAATCTTTCTAGCAGAATAGTATGATCACTTGTATCAAAAGCTGCACTGAGGTCGAGTAGAACTAGCATGGATACGCAGCCTCGATCAGAGGTGAGAAGAAGGTTGTTTGCTATCTTAACTAAAGCCGTTTCGGTGCTATGGTGTGGCCTAAAACCAGATTGAAATTTTTTATATATGTTATTCTTATGCAAGTATGAGGGAAGTTGTTGGACCACAACTTTTTCTAAGATCTTAAATATGAAGAGAAGGTCTGTAATTGGATAGTACACTAGGATCAAGATTCGGTTTCTTGATCAGGGGTTTAATAACTGCTAGTTTAAATGCTTTGTGTACGTGATCACATACAGTATAAGGGACGAATTTATGATTGTTAAAAGGGGATTGATTATGACTGGTAATACTTCTTTAAATAGTTTTGTTGGTATTGCATCAAGTGTGCAGGTCATACAAACAGGTCAATCCAATTCTAGCTGTGGTAGTGGGTCAAAGTCCTCTAGTCGTCCTTCTCTGTTTTGTTCTATATCATCCACACCAGATGACAGACAGGCTGGATTTAGTATATTGTTTGTCTAATATGTTCAATCTTATTGTTAAAAAAGTCCATAAAAGCATTGCTGGTGTGAACAGCTGGGATCTGTGTATCAGTAGCTGCCCGATTGTTTGTAAGTTTAGAGATTACATTAAAGAGTGCTCTAGGATTGTCTTTATTATTTTCAATCAGTGAGGCCAGATGTGCTGAACGTGCATTGACGAGCGCCCTTCTAAATTCGATAAGGCTGTTTTTCCAGGCACAGTGAAATACTTCCAGTTTAGTCGACCGCCATTTCCGCTCTAATTTCCTTACGGTTTGTTTTAAGGTGAGTGTTTCTTCATTATACCAGGGAGCGAGTTTTTTCTGTCGTAGCTTTTTACGCTTAAGTGGTGCTACACTATCTAAAGTTGATCAAAGTGTGTTATCTAAGTAGTCCATTAGTCTGTCCAGCTCCAGTGGGTCCGCTGGACTACTGACTGAGGTCAATAAATCAGTGATGTTTTCAGTAAATTTAGGGGAAGTAGATGGGGTTAGTGAGCGCTTTATATAGTAATGTGGGCATGTACATTTTTTTTTATATCTAAACTATTCATACGAAATTATGTAGTGGTCTGAGACTGTGGAAGACTGCGGGAGAATATTTAAGTTTTTTATGTTCGTGCCCAGGGTCAAAACCAAGTCTAGTGTGTGATTACAATAATGAGTAGGACCTGATACATTTTGTGTGAAACCAACAGTATCTATGATTTATGTGAATGTTCTTTTTTAGGGGATCATCACTTTTCTCAAAATGAATGTTAAAGTCTCCTACAATTATTAACGTATCACAGGACACTGCTAAATTAGCAGCTAGTTCACCAAATTCTTTTATAAATTCTGAATATGGCCCTGGTGGTCTATAAATGTTTAATAAGGAGATTGTGTTCTTATTTGTGGCGGGGTTAATTATGTTAATGTACATAATTTCAAAGGAAGTAAAGTTGTAACCATGTTTTTGGTTAATAATTAAATTATTTTTGTAAATTATACATAATCCACCCCCTTTGCCCGTCAGTCTGGGGCTGTGTACATATTTATAGCCTGTAGGAGTGGCTTGATTTAGTGCTAAATATTCATCATTTCAGACTGACAGACAGTCTTGATACTGTAACAAATGTTTATATTCCTTAGAGCAAGCTTTGTACATACACCCTTACTATGGGCAAACAAATGGCCATTATCTGTAAGTGTATCCTTAAAATCACTTACCTGTTCGCTGTGTAATCTACTTGCCTGGTTTGTGCTGGTGGGTGGGGTTAGTCAAGTCTGGCGCAGACGTCGGACATCCCATTCCCAATGTATTTTAATTGAATGCAATAGATTGGAAGTGGGACGTCGGACACGGAACTGACTGATCCCATTCCCAATGTATTTGAATTGAATGCAATAGATTGGAAGTGGGACGTCGGACCCGGAAGTGACCGATCCCACTCCCAATGTATTTGAATTGAATGCAATAGATTGGAAGTGGGACGGCAGACTCGGAAGTGACCGATCCCACTCCCAATGTATTTGAATTGAATGCAATAGATTGGAAGTGGGACGTCGGACTCAGAACTGACCGATCCGACTCCCAATGTATTTTAATTGAATGCAATAGATTGGAAGTGGGACGTCAGACTCGGAACTGACCGATCCCACTCCCAATATATTTGACTTGAAGTTAGGCTTACACAACTTCACAGGCTGTCTCGTGGGGTGTGCACAATAAACATATTAACATTTGGGGTCATTCGGACCCTTTTAAGGGGTGTCCAAAACCCATGAATGAAATTTGAATGGGAATAAATTGGGAGTGGGATGTCCAGAAACTGAGCTTGGGGGGGTCTACCGACTTCACGGCGTCGAGTACTGAATCATCTGAGTCCCCCAAACAACATATCAGAAGATGGGGTCACTGGGATCTTGCGTAGTATGTTATGTTCAGCAAATTTATTCATGAAAAATGTTTTCCTTTGTTTGCCCACTTCCAATCTATTCTAACCAAGTCAAATAAATTGCAAGTGGGATCTTACTTCCAATCTATTCCAGTCAAATCAAATAAACTGGAAGTGGGATCCCACTTCCAATTTATTTTACTATTTGGAATTTGGAAATCTTTGATTTTGGGGCCAGAACTGAGGCCTATATTGACAAATTGGGACCCAATCTCACTATCTCACTTCCAATTTATTCCAGTCAAATCAAATAGAATGGAAGTGGGATCCCACTTCCAATCTATTCTAACCAAGTCAAATTGGGACCAATTTTGGACCCAATCTCACTATCCCATTTCCAATTGATTTCATTCAAGTCAAATAAATTGGAAGTGGGATCCCATGGAACATGTACATGACTTGGCTGAAATAAATTGGAAGTGGGATCCCATGAAACACATACATGACTTGGCTGACTCAGCCAAGTCAAATAAACTGGAAATGGGATACCACTTCCAATATATTCCAATATAGTAAAATAAATTGGAAGTGGGATCCAATTTCGAAAACTTTGACTTTGGGGCCAAAATTGGGGCCTATATTGACAAATTGGGACCCAATCTCACTATCCCACTTCAAATTTATTCCTGTCATTGAATAGAATGAGAATCTCTGAGCGTTTTGTGGGTGCTGCGAGCTCTCTCTGAGTGTTTTGTGCTAACTGCGATCTCTCTCTGAGTGTTTTGTGCGCGCTGCGCACTCTGGCTGAGAGTTTTTTTTGTGAGCTTTGCGATCTCTCGCTGAGTGTTTTGTGCAAACTGCGCGCTCTCGCTGAGTGTTTTGTGCGCGCTGCACGCTCTCGCTGAGTATATTGTGCCTGCTGCGAGATCTCTGAGGCTTTTCTTGCGAGCTTTGCGATCTCTTTGAGTGTTTTGTGCATGCTGCGAGATCTGTCTGAGGTTTTTTTTGTGAGCTTTGCGATGTCTCTGTGTGTTTTGTGTGCGCTGCGCGATCTCTCTGAGGCTTTTCTTGCGAGCTTTGCGATCTCTCTGAGTGTTTTGTGCATGCTGCGCCATCTCTCTGATGTTTTTTTTGTGAGCTTTGCGATCTCTCTGTGTGTTTTGTGCATGCTGCGCGATCTGTCTGAGGTTTTTTTTGTGAGCTTTGCGATCTCTCTGAGGGTTTTGTGCATGCTGCGCGATCTGTCTGAGGTTTTTTTTTGCGAGCTTTGCGATCTCTCTGAATGTATTGTGCGTGCTGCGCGATCTGTCTGAGGTTTTTTTTTGCGAGCTTTGCCATCTCTCTGAGGCTTTTCTTGCGAGCTTTGCGATCTCTGTGTGTTTTGTGCGTGCTACGCGATCTGTCTGAGTTTTTTTTTGTGAGCTTTGCGATCTCTCTGTGTGTTTTGTGCATGCTGCGTGATCTGTCTGAGGTTTTTTTTTGTGAGCTTTGCGATCTCTGTGTGTTTTGTGCATGCTGCGCCATCTCTCTGATGTTTTTTTTGTGAGCTTTGCGATCTCTCTGTGTGTTTTGTGCATGCTGCGCGATCTGTCTGAGGTTTTTTTTGTGAGCTTTGCGATCTCTCTGAGGGTTTTGTGCATGCTGCGCGATCTGTCTGAGGTTTTTTTTTGCGAGCTTTGCGATCTCTCTGAATGTATTGTGCGTGCTGCGCGATCTGTCTGAGGTTTTTTTTGCGAGCTTTGCGATCTCTCTGAGTGTTTTGTGCGTGCTGCGCGATCTGTCTGAGGTTTTTTTTTGTGAGCTTTGCGATCTCTGAGTATCTTGTGCGTGCTGCGCGCTCTCTCTCAGTTTTTTTTTGTGAGCTTTGCGATCTCTCTGTGGGTTTTGTGCATGCTGCGCGATCTCTCTGAGGTTTTTCTTGCAAGCTTTGCGATCTCTCTGAGGTTTTTTTGTGAGCTTTGCGATCTTTCTGAGGCTTTTCTTGTGAGCTTTGCGATCTCTCTGTGTGTTTTGTGCATGCTGCGCGATCTGTCTGAGGTTTTTCTTGCGAGCTTTGCGATCTCTCTGAGGTTTTTTTGTGAGCTTTGCGATCTCTCTGAGTGTTTTGTGCGGGCTGCGCGCTCTCTCTGAGGTTTTTTTGTGAGCTTTGCGATCTCTCTGAGGCTTTTCTTGTGAGCTTTGCAATCTCTCTGTGTGTTTTGTGCGTGCTGTTCGATCTCTCTGAGGCTTTTCTTGTGAGCTTTGCGATCTCTCTGAGTGTTTTGTGCGTGCTGCGCCATCTCTCTGATGTTTTTTTGTGAGCTTTGCGATCTCTGTGTTTTTTTGCGAGCTTTGCGATCTCTCTGTGTGTTTTGTGCGCTGCGCGATCTCTCTGAGGCGTTTCTTGCGAGCTTTGCGATCTCTCTGAGGTTCTTTTGCGAGCTTTGCGATCTCTCTGTGTGTTTTGTGCGTGCTGCGCGATCTCTCTGAGGCTTTTTTTTGTGAGCTTTGCGATCTCTCTGAATGTATTGTGCATGCTGCGTGATCTGTCTGAGGTTTTTTTTGTGAGCTTTGCGATCTCTGTGTGTTTTGTGCATGCTGCGCCATCTCTCTGATGTTTTTTTTGTGAGCTTTGTGATCTCTCTGTGTGTTTTGTGCGTGCTGCGCGATCTGTCTGAGGTTTTTTTTGTGAGCTTTGCGATCTCTCTGTGTTTTGTACGTGCTGCGAGATCTCTCTGAGGCTTTTCTTGCGAGATTTGCGATCTCTCTGTGTGTTTTGTGCATGCTGCGCGATCTGTCTGAGGTTTTTTTTTGTGAGCTTTGCGATCTCTCTGTGTGTTTTGTGCATGCTGCTCGATCTGTCTGAGTTTTTTTTGTGAGCTTTGCGATCTCTCTGGAGGTTTTGTGCATGCTGCGCGATTTGTCTGAGGTTTTTTTTGCGAGCTTTGCGATCTCTCTGAGTGTTTTGTGCGTGCTGCGCGATCTGTCTGAGGTTTTTTTTGCGAGCTTTGCGATCTCTCTGAGTGTTTTGTGCGTGCTGCGCGATCTGTCTGAGGTTTTTTTTTGTGAGCTTTGCGATCTCTGAGTATCTTGTGCGTGCTGCGCGCTCTCTCTGAGTTTTTTTTGTGAGCTTGGCGATCTCTCTGTGGGTTTTGTGCATGCTGCGCGATCTCTCTGAGGTTTTTCTTGCGAGCTTTGCGATCTGTCTGAGGTTTTTTTGTGAGCTTTGCGATCTCTCTGAGTGTTTTGTGCGTGCTGCGCGATCTGTCTGAGGTTTTTTTTGCGAGCTTTGCGATCTCTTTGAGTGTTTTGTGCATGCTGCGAGATCTGTCTGAGGTTTTTTTTGTGAGCTTTGCGATGTCTCTGTGTGTTTTGTGTGCGCTGCGCGATCTCTCTGAGGTTTTTCTTGCGTGCTTTGCGATCTCTCTGAGGTTTTTTTGTGAGCTTTGCGATCTCTCTGAGGCTTTTCTTGCGAGCTTTGCGATCTCTCTGAGTGTTTTGTGCATGCTGCGCGCTCTCTCTGAGGTTTTTTTGTGAGCTTTGCCATCTCTCTGAGTTTTTTTGTGAGCTTTGCGATCTCTCTGTGTGTTTTGTGCATGCTGCGCGATCTGTCTGAGGTTTTTCTTGCGAGCTTTGCGATCTCTCTGAGGTTTTTCTTGCGAGCTTTGCGATCTCTCTGAGGTTTTTTTGTGAGCTTTGCGATCTCTCTGAGGCTTTTCTTGTGAGCTTTGCAATCTCTCTGTGTGTTTTGTGCGTGCTGCGCCATCTCTCTGATGTTTTTTTTTTTGTGAGCTTTGCGATCTCTCTGAGTGTTTTGTGCGTGCTGCGCCATCTCTCTGATGTTTTTTTTTTTGTGAGCTTTGCAATCTCTCTGTGTGTTTTGTGCATGCTGCGCCATCTCTCTGATGTTTTTTTTGTGAGCTTTGTGATCTCTCTGTGTGTTTTGTGCGTGCTGCGCGATCTGTCTGAGGTTTTTTTTGTGAGCTTTGCGATCTCTCTGTGTGTTTTGTGCGTGCTGCGAGATCTCTCTGAGGTTTTCTTGTGAGCTTTGCGATCTCTCTGAGTGTTTTGTGCGTGCTGCGCCATCTCTCTGATGTTTTTTTTTTGTGAGCTTTGCGATCTCTCTGAGTGTTTTTTGCGTGATGTTCGATCTCTCTGAGGTTTTTTTTGTGAGCTTTGCGATCTCTCTGTGTGTTTTGTGCATGCTGCTCGATCTGTCTGAGGTTTTTTTTGCGAGCTTTGCGATCTCTCTGAGTATCTTGTGCGTGCTGCGCGCTCTCTCTGAGTTTTTTTTGTGAGCTTTGCGATCTCTCTGTGGGTTTTGTGCATGCTGCGCGATCTCTCTGAGGTTTTTCTTGCGAGCTTTGCGATCTCTCTGAGGTTTTTTTGTGAGCTTTGCGATCTCTCTGAGGCTTTTCTTGTGAGCTTTGCGATCTCTCTGTGTGTTTTGTGCATGCTGCGCGATCTGTCTGAGGTTTTTCTTGCGAGCTTTGCGATCTCTCTGAGGTTTTTCTTGCGAGCTTTGCGATCTCTCTGAGGTTTTTTTGTGAGCTTTGCGATCTCTCTGAGTGTTTTGTGCGGGCTGCGCGCTCTCTCTGAGGTTTTTTTGTGAGCTTTGCGATCTCTCTGTGTGTTTTGTGCGTGCTGCGCCATCTCTCTGATGTTTTTTTTTGTGAGCTTTGCGATCTCTCTGTGTGTTTTGTGCATGCTGCGCGATCTGTCTGAGGTTTTTTTTGTGAGCTTTGCGATCTCTCTGAGTGTTTTGTGCGTGCTGCGATCTGTCTGAGGTTTTTTTTTGTGAGCTTTGCGATCTCTGTGTGTTTTGTGCATGCTGCGCCATCTCTCTGATGTTTTTTTTTGTGAGCTTTGCGATCTCTCTGTGTGTTTTGTGCATGCTGCGCGATCTGTCTGAGGTTTTTTTTGTGAGCTTTGCGATCTCTCTGAGGGTTTTGTGCATGCTGCGCGATCTGTCTGAGGTTTTTTTTGCGAGCTTTGCGATCTCTCTGAGTGTTTTGTGCGTGCTGCGCGATCTGTCTGAGGTTTTTTTTTGTGAGCTTTGCGATCTCTGAGTATCTTGTGCGTGCTGCGCGCTCTCTCTGAGTTTTTTTTGTGAGCTTTGCGATCTCTGAGTATCTTGTGCGTGCTGCGCGCTCTCTCTGAGTTTTTTTTGTGAGCTTTGCGATCTCTCTGTGGGTTTTGTGCATGCTGCGCGATCTCTCTGAGGTTTTTTTGTGAGCTTTGCGATCTCTCTGAGGCTTTTCTTGTGAGCTTTGCGATCTCTCTGTGTGTTTTGTGCATGCTGCGCGATCTGTCTGAGGTTTTTCTTGCGAGCTTTGCGATCTCTCTGAGGTTTTTCTTGCGAGCTTTGCGATCTCTCTGAGGTTTTTTTGTGAGCTTTGCGATCTCTCTGAGGCTTTTCTTGTGAGCTTTGCAATCTCTCTGTGTGTTTTGTGCGTGCTGCGCCATCTCTCTGATGTTTTTTTTTTTGTGAGCTTTGCGATCTCTCTGAGTGTTTTGTGCGTGCTGCGCCATCTCTCTGATGTTTTTTTTTTTGTGAGCTTTGCAATCTCTCTGTGTGTTTTGTGCATGCTGCGCCATCTCTCTGATGTTTTTTTTGTGAGCTTTGTGATCTCTCTGTGTGTTTTGTGCGTGCTGCGAGATCTCTCTGAGGTTTTCTTGTGAGCTTTGCGATCTCTCTGAGTGTTTTGTGCGTGCTGCGCCATCTCTCTGATGTTTTTTTTTTGTGAGCTTTGCGATCTCTCTGAGTGTTTTTTGCGTGATGTTCGATCTCTCTGAGGCTTTTCTTGCGAGCTTTGCGATCTCTCTGAGTGTTTTGTGGGTGCTGCGCGATCTGTCTGAGGTTTTTTTGTGAGCTTTGCGATCTCTCTGAGTGTTTTTTTGCGAGCTTTGCGATCTCTCTGTGTGTTTTGTGCGTGCTGCGCGATCTCTCTGAGGCGTTTCTTGCGAGCTTTGCGATCTCTCTGTGTTTTGTGCATGCTGCGCGATCTGTCTGAGGTTTTTTTTGTGAGCTTTGCGATCTCTCTGAGTGTTTTGTGCGTGCTGCGATCTGTCTGAGGTTTTTTTTTGTGAGCTTTGCGATCTCTGTGTGTTTTGTGCATGCTGCGCGATCTGTCTGAGGTTTTTTTTGTGAGCTTTGCGATCTCTCTGAGGGTTTTGTGCATGCTGCGCGATCTGTCTGAGGTTTTTTTTGCGAGCTTTGCGATCTCTCTGAGTGTTTTGTGCGTGCTGCGCGATCTGTCTGAGGTTTTTTTTTGTGAGCTTTGCGATCTCTGAGTATCTTGTGCGTGCTGCGCGCTCTCTCTGAGTTTTTTTTGTGAGCTTTGCGATCTCTCTGTGGGTTTTGTGCATGCTGCGCGATCTCTCTGAGGTTTTTTTGTGAGCTTTGCGATCTCTCTGAGGCTTTTCTTGTGAGCTTTGCGATCTCTCTGTGTGTTTTGTGCATGCTGCGCGATCTGTCTGAGGTTTTTCTTGCGAGCTTTGCGATCTCTCTGAGGTTTTTCTTGCGAGCTTTGCGATCTCTCTGAGGTTTTTTTGTGAGCTTTGCGATCTCTCTGAGGCTTTTCTTGTGAGCTTTGCAATCTCTCTGTGTGTTTTGTGCGTGCTGCGCCATCTCTCTGATGTTTTTTTTTTGTGAGCTTTGCGATCTCTCTGTGTTTTGTGCATGCTGCGCCATCTCTCTGATGTTTTTTTTGTGAGCTTTGTGATCTCTCTGAGTGTTTTGTGCGTGCTGCGCGATCTGTCTGAGGTTTTTTTTGTGAGCTTTGCGATCTCTCTGAGTGTTTTTTGCGTGATGTTCGATCTCTCTGAGGCTTTTCTTGCGAGCTTTGCGATCTCTCTGAGTGTTTTGTGGGTGCTGCGCGATCTGTCTGAGGTTTTTTTGTGAGCTTTGCGATCTCTCTGAGTGTTTTTTTGCGAGCTTTGCGATCTCTCTGTGTGTTCTGTGCGTGCTGCGCGATCTCTCTGAGGCGTTTCTTGCGAGGTTTGCGATCTCTCTGTGTTTTGTGCATGCTGCGCGATCTGTCTGAGGTTTTTTTTTGTGAGCTTTGCGATCTCTCTGAGGGTTTTGTGCATGCTGCGCGATTTGTCTGAGGTTTTTTTTGCGAGCTTTGCGATCTCTCTGTGTGTTTTGTGCATGCTGCGCGATCTGTCTGAGGTTTTTCTTGCGAGCTTTGCGATCTCTCTGAGGTTTTTCTTGCGAGCTTTGCGATCTCTCTGAGGTTTTTTTGTGAGCTTTGCGATCTCTCTGAGTGTTTTGTGCGGGCTGCGCAATCTCTCTGAGGTTTTTTTGTGAGCTTTGCGATCTCTCTGTGTGTTTTGTGCGTGCTGCTCGATCTCTCTGAGGCTTTTCTTGCGAGCTTTGCTATCTCTCTGAGTGTTTTATGGGTGCTGCGCGATCTGTCTGAGGTTTTTTTGCGAGCTTTGCGATCTCTGAGGTTTTTTTGCGAGCTTTGCGATCTCTATGTGTTTTGTGCGTGCTGCGCGATCTGTCTGAGTTTTTTTTTGTGAGCTTTGCGATCTCTCTGTGTGTTTTGTGCGTGCTGCGCGATCTGTCTGAGGTTTTTTTTGTGAGCTTTGCGATCTTTCTGAGGTTTTTTTGTGAGCTTTGCGATTTCTCTGAGTGTTTTGTGCGGGCTGCTCGCTCTCTCTGAGGTTTTTTTGTGAGCTTTGCGATCTCTCTGAGGCTTTTCTTGTGAGCTTTGCGATCTCTCTGTGTGTTTTGTGCGTGCTGCGCGATCTGTCTGAGGTTTTTTTTTGTGAGCTTTGCGATCTCTGAGTATCTTGTGCGTGCTGCGCGCTCTCTCTGAGTTTTTTTTGTGAGCTTTGCGATCTCTCTGTGGGTTTTGTGCATGCTGCGCAATCTCTCTGAGGTTTTTCTTGCGAGCTTTGCGATCTCTCTGAGGTTTTTTTGTGAGCTTTGCGATCTCTCTGAGGCGTTTCTTGCGAGGTTTGCGATCTCTCTGTGTTTTGTGCATGCTGCGCGATCTGTCTGAGGTTTTTTTTGTGAGCTTTGCGATCTCTCTGTGTGTTTTGTGCATGCTGCGCGCTCTCTCTGAGTTTTTTTTGTGAGCTTTGCGATCTCTCTGTGGGTTTTGTGCATGCTGCGCGATCTCTCTGAGGTTTTTCTTGCGAGCTTTGCGATCTCTCTGAGGTTTTTTTGTGAGCTTTGCGATCTCTCTGAGGCTTTTCTTGTGAGCTTTGCGATCTCTCTGTGTGTTTTGTGCGGGCTGCGCGATCTCTCTGAGGTTTTTTTGTGAGCTTTGCGATCTCTCTGTGTGTTTTGTGCGTGCTGCGCGATCTGTCTGAGGTTTTTTTTGTGAGCTTTGCGATCTTTCTGAATGTATTGTGCGTGCTGCGCGATCTGTCTGAGGTTTTTTTTTGTGAGCTTTGCGATCTCTGAGTATCTTGTGCATGCTGCGCGCTCTCTCTGATTTTTTTTTGTGAGCTTTGCGATCTCTCTGTGGGTTTTGTGCATGCTGCGCGATCTGTCTGAGGTTTTTCTTGCGAGCTTTGCGATCTCTCTGAGGTTTTTTGTGAGCTTTGCGATCTCTCTGAGGCTTTTCTTATGAGCTTTGCGATCTCTCTGTGTGTTTTGTGCATGCTGCGCGATCTGTCTGAGATTTTTCTTGCGAGCTTTGCGATCTCTCTGAGGTTTTTCTTGCGAGCTTTGCGATCTCTCTGAGGTTTTTTTGTGAGCTTTGCGATTTCTCTGAGTGTTTTGTGCGGGCTGCTCGCTCTCTCTGAGGTTTTTTTGTGAGCTTTGCGATCTCTCTGAGGCTTTTCTTGTGAGCTTTGCGATCTCTCTGTGTGTTTTGTGCGTGCTGCGCGATCTGTCTGAGGTTTTTTTTTGTGAGCTTTGCGATCTCTGAGTATCTTGTGCGTGCTGCGCGCTCTCTCTGAGTTTTTTTTGTGAGCTTTGCGATCTCTCTGTGGGTTTTGTGCATGCTGCGCAATCTCTCTGAGGTTTTTCTTGCGAGCTTTGCGATCTCTCTGAGGTTTTTTTGTGAGCTTTGCGATCTCTCTGAGGCTTTTCTTGTGAGCTTTGCGATCTCTCTGTGTGTTTTGTGCATGCTGCGCGATCTGTTTGAGGTTTTTCTTTCGAGCTTTGCGATCTCTCTGAGGTTTTTCTTGCGAGCTTTGCGATCTCTCTGAGGTTTTTTTGTGAGCTTTGTGATCTCTCTGAGTGTTTTGTGCGGGCTGCGGGCTCTCTCTGAGGTTTTTTTTATGAGCTTTGCAATCTCTCTGAGTGTTTTTTGCGTGCTGCTCGATCTCTCTGAGGCTTTTCTTGCGAGCTTTGTGATCTCTCTGAGTGTTTTGTGGGTGCTGCGCGATCTGTCTGAGGCGTTTCTTGTGAGCTTTGCGATCTCTCTGAGGTTTTTTTGCGAGCTTTGCGATCTCTCTGTGTGTTTTGTGCAAACTGTGCGCTCTCTCTGAGGTTTTTTTTGCTTTGCGATCTCTCTGAGTATCTTGTGCGTGCTGTGCGATCTGTCTGAGGTTTTTTTTGCGAGCTTTGCGGTCTCTCTGAGTATTTTGTGCAAACTGCGCTCTCTCTCTGTGTGTTTTGTGCGTGCTGCGCGCTCTCGCTGAGGGTTTTGTGCGTGCTGCACCCTCTTGCTGAGTGTTTTGTACGTCCTGCGGGCTCTCGCTGAGGTTTTTCTTTGCACTGTAAAATGTGATAAGTTGATCTTACTTAAAGGAATTTAGGAATCCGGTTGCCTTGAAATAGTTAAGTAAATATAACTATTATTTTGAAGTTATGTTAACTTAATGTCTATCATTTAAGTGTACTTAAAACGCAACTGTATTTACTTAATTGATATGAGTTGTTCTGACATTAAGTAGTACATAGATGTAAGTTGCCATTTTTAAGTACTGCCAACTTATGTTACCCAAGTTAACATAATTCCACAAGAGTCCTGTTTACTTAATAGAATTTAGGAAACCGATTGCCTTAGAAAAATAAAGTAAGCACAACAAAGAATTATTATTCAGTAGTACTTCTGGTTTATTTTAATCAAATTCCATTACATCACAGAGCACATCAGCCTATCTAAATACATAAAGTTACCCAAAAATAAAATTAATTCCACATTTAAGTCAATTAAAAATATTTTTTAAAAGAAAACCTCCAGTAATCTTTATTCTTGAATGACTCAAATGGCACAGTCTGTGTAATAAACAAAAATGTACAATAATGTTTAATGCACTTAACCAAGCTAAAGTTTTGCACAATAAATTTAAGTGCTTTGACACATTATGAACAACACAAGAACATTTTGCAAGTGCAAACCATATAAATGAGAGCCTAACATCAATAAGAGGGTAAAGCTGGGTCCATCGAAACTTAGAAATCCCTTAAATTATTTTGGGCTCAGATTGCCTACTCCCAGGTTTAGCAAGTCAAATGTGTTCTCCAGTCTTTTGGGATAGTCCAAATGAAGGTTTTATAGTAGTTCAAATGTCAGGCAAATAGCTTGAGCATGGTTTTCAATGTTCTCCATAACGTTACCTTCCAGTATGATATTAATGCTAGATGGCTCAAAGTGTATGGCATTTGGACCTGGTTGCTGGCTGTCTTCAGGTATAACAGTCAATAACCCATCAGGAACCTGAATGAAATCTGTGATGGTATCTGAATCCTGCAGACAAAAGGTAAATATAATGAAAAAATATATTATTGCAAAACCTTCATGTCTTCACTAAGTAAATTTTAATTATACAATTTGATGTAATACTTACAAAACAGACCTTGAAGTACTCACTGCCTAATCTCCAAGATAAACCTGGAAGACAACGAAGGACAGCAGTCCACATTGCTGTAATATCCTGGATCTACAAGTTAAGAAAAAACAAACCAAAATATCTAAAAATAAACATGAGACAAATGTGTGATAAATTATAAGTTAAAACACATAGGTGTCTGTGTTCTATAATATATGTTACCATCCCATTAAAACAGGATTCATCTGCTAAAAAAAATATTATTGGGTGTTTGTGCTGTTTTGTTTAACTTGTCTGTCTTTGGGCTCCATGGTTTTAGAAAGAACCATTAAAAATGAAAGAAACATTACACAGCACAAAAATAACTGATTTGTCTTTAATAGTTTTCGGGAAATAGTGCAGCTCCATGGCAAATAAATGTTGGTTCTCATGTTTGGAATTAGTTGATGATGACAAGTCTACAGGAAAACTAACCAACCTTAAAGGAACACTAGCTAAGATCAGTGGAGCATCACAATGATTTTTAAGCTGTAATTAAGCTAAAAAATTAAGGTAAAAAATATTATCTAGTGTTCCATTAAGGAGGTGACTGGATCACTCTTATAAAAGTAACATTCCAAATTGTAATAAAAAGATTCCTTACCTTAATTTCAACTTGGGCAACAATGTCTGCAAGTGTACTGCCAATAATTCCTTTCCTGGATTTAAAGATCTCAAGGAATCGTGGGGTGTGACTGTCCAAGGCCTCAAAAAAGTCTTGTTCAAGATCTTTACTTGCCACCCTTGTGAACTCAGCAAAAACCTTTAGGAAAAACACAGCACACATAGAGCCATAATTCGATTTGTACCACATTAACAGATTACACAAATTAAAATACATTTACTCTTGTAGAAGTAATATGTTCATGTTAATATGATTGTATGTTTTATTTTACATAAATTACATATTTGTTACCATACCTGCTGCTTTCTGAAAAGGGCTGGCCAGCGCTCCAACATGCGTTTCACTGGTGGCTGTAACCACCATGTTTCTGTATCTGTAATGTCTAAGCAGTTGCCCTTTCTTTCATACACAAATTTGCAAAATTTACATGCCCACTGCATCTGATTTAGTTGTGTTCAAGCTGCAAAAAAGAAGAACCTTTTTTAAAAATGGATTCAAACATTGTAGATATAGTGCTCACACAAGGTAAAGTGTGTTTCATAAAATGTCAGCCCTGTGCTTACAAAAAAAAGGCTAACCCGTGTCTTCTATATTATTTATAAAACGTGCTCTGTTAACGTCGACTTGGTATGTGTTGTAAATAATTGTTTTATCCATGTTATACGGAGCGCTGTTGGAGTATTTTTCCGGTGAACACATTCACACAAGACTTGAAGTTATGTAAGACACTTCAGACAAAAGGTTAACCCCAACAAAGTTATGCCTTAACCAGCTTTGCATTTGCCGTTACAAATATGGAGCTTTGCCTGGGTCACGGTTTTTTAAAAAAAAAGTAACCTCTGCCGCTTTTGACTCACCATTGAGTTATGCTATGGCTTCAACAGAAATTTTGTGAGTGCTGCGCGCTCTCTCTGAGTGTTTTGTGCGTGCTGCGCGCTCTCTCTGTGTGTTTTGTGCAAACTGCGCGCTCTCGCTGAATGTTTTGTGCGCGCTGCGCGCTCTCTCAGGTTTTTTTTTTTTTTTTTTTTTTTTTTTTTGCGAGCTTTGCGCATCCCTCTGAGTGTTTTGTGCAAACTGCGCGCTCTCTATGAGTGTTTTGTGCGAACTGCGCGCTCTCTCTGAGTTTTTTTTGCGAGCTTTGCGCTCTCTCTGTGTGTTTTGTGCAAACTGCGCGCTCTCGCTGAGGGTTTTGTGCGTGCTGCGCGCTTTCGCTGAGTGTTTTGTGCAATCTGCGCGCTCTCTCTGAGTGTTTTGTGCATGCTGCCCGCTCTCTCTGAGTGATTTGTGCGAGCTTGTACTTTCCACTTCGGACGTCAGTCGCATGCTGAGCAGAGTGAATGCATGGAAGGTAGCTGGCCCTGATGGTGTACCTGGCCGGGTGCTAAGAGCTTGTGATGTGGAACTTGCGGGTGTCTTCACTCACATCTTTAATGTTTCGCTTGCCCAGGTAGCTGTACCATCTATCTTTAAGTCAGCCATCGTTGTGCTTGTGCCTCACTCACCCCAATAATTTCCAAGTGCTTTAAAAGACTAGTTCTTTCTCACTTGAAATCCTGCCTGCCTGCTACGCTGGACCCACACCAGTTTGCTTATCGTAGCAACAGATCCACCGAGGACGCTATCTCAACAGCACTACACACTGCACTAACCCACCTCGCTTGGAGGCATAAGGAAGCATAAAGTAATCTAAATCTCCCTGGTAGGCGGCTGCGTTGACCTTGGACCTCAGAAAATACAGTGGACCCACACCATCAGATGACATGGGACCCCAAACTGCCACTGACTGTGGAAACTTTGCAGGGTACCTCGAGCAATGTGGATTCTGTGCCTCTCCTCTCTTCCTCCAGATTCTGGGACCTTGATTTCCATAGGAAATGGTCCTTGGTCTCCCAGGACCAAGATGGCATCGCGATCACACTGCGAGGCTCAGCGTCTTACCGGTTTTAGTGATGTTATACTTCTGTACTTAGCTATCTCCAGTTTTCTTGCGCAAATAACTCTTGCGAACTACAGTTACGACAGACAGACACTTTTGGAAATTAACATTCACCGCACAAACACCGGATTCAGCATCGGTTTGACTTTAACCAGCTTCAAAACAACACCCCTCCCCCATCTTGGACTGTCCGATTATCTTTCTTTGTTCCTGCTTCCCAAATACACTGCAGTCATGCATAGGATTAAGCCTTCAACCAGAACTGTAAAGATCTGGATGGATGGGGCTGACTCCTTCCTTCAGCAACAGTTCCAGCACACCGACTGGAGTGAGTATGCTGCCCGAGCCACCACAGTCTCACACATCCACTTGGACACCTACACTAACTCTGTCCTGAAACAAATCAACAAGCGCTCAGGGTACAAGAGTCCTCTGTACCGCCCACTGGGGTTGCTGGCAATATGAAGAGACTAATAGCTATAGCCAAGCACTGCTACAAACGCCGGATTGAGGAGCACTTTACCTCCTCTGACCCTCGGCGTACGTGGCAGGGAATACACGCCCTGACTGATTATAAACCAACTAGCTTTGTTCCATCTACCAACAGTGCTTCAGTCCCTGATGAGCTGAACAACTTCTACGCTCGTTTCGACCAGATGATATTGATATCTTCAATAAATCTTCCACCGACGACAACCCACTTGTACTTTCCACTTCGGATGTCAGTCGCATGCTGAGCAGAGTGAATGCACGGAAGGCAGCTGGCCCTGATGGTGTACCTGGCCGTGTGCTAAGAGCTTGTGCTGTGGAACTTGCGGGTGTCTTCGCTCACATCTTTAATGTTTCGCTTGCCCAGGCAGCTGTACCATCTATCTTTAAGTCAGCCATCATTGTGCCTGTGCCTAGGCATTCTACTGCTTCAGACTTTAATGACTTTCGACCTGTAGCACTCACCCCAATAATTTCCAAGTGCTTTAAAAGACTAGTTCTTTCTCACTTGAAATCCTGCCTGCCTGCTACGCTGGACCCACACCAGTTTGCTTATCGTAGCAACAGATCCACCGAGGACGCTATCTCAACAGCACTACACACGGCACTAACCCAACTGGACTGTCAAAACTCATAGGTGAGTATGCTGTTCATCGATTTTAGTTCTGCATTCAACACAGTGATTCCGTCTATGCTGATATCCAAACTCAACCATCTGGGTATCAGCACATCACTCTGCCACTGGATTTTAGACTTCCTGTCTAACAGACCCCAATCTGTTAGATTAGGCAACCTTCATTCATCAACCATCACCTTGAACACTGGCGTTCCACAAGGTTGTGTTCTTAGCCCGATTCTGTACTCTCTCTTCACCCATGACTGTGTACCTGCCTATGGTTCAAACACCATAGTCAAATTCGCAGATGACACCATGGTGATAGGCTTGATTACAGACAATAATGAAACGCCCTACCGGGATGAAGTACAGCATCTGTCCTTGTGGTGCCAAAACAATAACCTAGTACTAAACATGCTCAAAACAAAGGCGATCATCATGGACTTCAGACGGACTAGGAATCAAGCTCACGCCCCCATTTACATCAACGGAACTGCAGTGGATCAGGTGTCCAGTTTCAAGTTCCTTCGAGGACATCTACCATAAACGCTGCCTGGGCAGGGCACGAAAATCACTATAATATCACTACTGCACTTTATGTAAATAATGTAATATATTGCACTTCTGGTTAGATGCTAACTACATTTCATTGGCCCTGTACTTGTACTCTGCACAATGACAATAAAGTCGAATCTAATCTAATCTAATTTACTTTAATCAGGGAACATAACTTTGGACCACTCAGGAGCAGTCCAGTCCTTTTTCCTGACGCTGTCTCTTGTTCAAGAGTGGCTTGGCATAAGGAACATGACAGCTGAAACCCATGTCTTGCATACATTCAAATTTTATGACCAGCACCTGTATGTGCTTGTATAATTTTAAACTACTGATTCTTAACATTGAAGTTGCCCAGAAGCTCTATTGCAACTCTTCGCTTCCACATTAAATTACCTGACGCTGGATTATAACTTACTTCTGAACGTCATCGTTCCATTATCTTGGGCATGATTTTAATGTGTGAGCAATCTTTTTGTGCTGACTATATGCAGGTGTATTGTTTAACATTCGGATTCTGACTGGTGTTCGCTCAGAAGCTTTTACATTTTTCGCTTCCACCTTAAGTAATGCAGCAGTAACGTTAGGTAACTTGAAAATTTGAAAGTAAGGCGTTCGGACAAGAGTTTCAGAAGGGCAGGCTGGCTCACTGTGGTTACGTGTTTGTCGGTTTACTGGCATTATAAATATATCAAAGATAGTTGGAAACTTTGTGAAAGGACGTTTGTGTTGCCTTATCAAAGTAGCCAACACTTTAAAATGTTAATGTCTATGGATGTTGGGCATGTTAAAAGTATTAAAAACATTACAAAACACTTCAACGAATGATAAATATATACGCCATCCCAATCCCAATATATTTTCCTGTAATGGAATGTAATGGAATATATTGGAATCGAGACGTTCCGGGAGCCACCTGGTGGATTGATGCAGAATTGCGGGTAAAAGGCCCAAACTTTGAGGATTTTTAGCTCCCACCACGTGTGCCCAGGACCCGACCCCGGGCTCTGCAAAAAAAATCGTCTAGGGTGCGCCGCGCGCTAGGCCGATAAGGTCCACCAAGCAGCGTATCATATATGTGGATTGGGATGGTGTGGTACTACGAAGAGGTAAGCAACTGCTATTTTCTCGACTAAATGGCCTTTCGGACCTAAGACCCCACCACCACCTGTTAGGTGGCCAGATGGTAGTATGTCAGTGTAGTTTTTATTTATTTTTTATTAAGTTAATGCAACATATGATTGGTCATTTGAAAATGGTACTCAGGCAGCTAGTACTTAACCTTTTCCATGTTACATATTTCAGATTATTCCAATTTTGGACATTTCAATTCCAACATTACTGATTATACACAGAGTCTTGTACAAAAAAGAAGGCATGGGTTTGAAAACGTTCAACGTACACATGTATCATTGTCACAAGCATTTTAAAATGTGCACTGTGTACACATTTGAATTTGATATGTATTTTTGAAATTGTGATGGAGAAAATAAGGACAAGTATTAAGAATTGAAATCTAACAGAGCATTTGGAATCAGAAAGTAGTTTATTTAACCTTAAGGTGGTCAACATACAATAGCAGAGAGTACTATGTGAATGTGGACAAAGGAGATGTTTTCACAGAGATATTTATATAGGTAGTTTATACGTCATAACCATAAGATAATCACTCGATGTTTCTGCAAGCTTAGTTTCCTTAGAGACATCTCAGTTTGATATACAAGATGTGGTTTGTTCTAATAAAGCATTGACCTCGAGCTGACCTGACATACACTTAGTTTTTGAGCTCTGTTGACGATTAGAAATGAATATACTGACAAACAAGCAGACAAGTTCTTTCAACAGAGACATATAAAAATTACCATTACAGAAATATCTGAGTTTGGATATCCCTATCTTACTAAGAAAAGTCGACAAGAAATGTTGTAGAGCAAATCAAAAGCTGTTCAGCAACATATAGCAAGTTTTGGTCCCTTGTGTACAACCAAAAATACAACCGCAAAGTTGCTTCAGAATATAGTGCACCTTGTCTGCCCACTGCAACGGGCTTATCCGCGCTATATTTTACCAGCCGTAACTACGAAACCTCATGTAATTCTACACACTTAGAGCAGGCCAAGCCATTTAAAATGAAAATAACCTGTTTCCAAATTGAATTATACAAGAACAAGTATAAAAACAACAATAAAGTAATTTTCACTATTAGAATTAACTCACACATCCATTCCCCTCATTTTCCTTCAGAAAAGGGTACTTAAATATCAGAGCTTTACACACTTGCACATACTCATTTGTACACTCTAAAAAGTGTATTTGGGCAGTAGTTCCTATTATAGACTTATTTACATTAACCTCAATTAATTCTTTTGCCTTAGTTCCTACAACTTACTTTCATGAGTTCAATTAACTTAAAAGTCACACATTTTATCTCAAAATAACTTTTTACTTTGAGACTACGTGAAACAATTAAGTTTAAAGCAGCTTTACGTCTGACGTCATTACGTAAGCTTTGCGCGAGGCAGATCTCTGGTACCGACAACAGGTGCGCCCCGCTTTTTCTTCCGAACATCGACGGTCGACGTGACTCGGATAAAACAGTAAGTATGCTACCCACCATAACCAAACATTTAATAAACCTTAAAAAAAAAAACAGACTGCACTGTAAAAAATCTAACTTCAAATTTAGTTGATTATACATTGAAATAGTGAGTTGGGAATAGAACTCAATTGTGTGATAGTTCATCTAACACGAAATGTATTGTTCTGATCAACCTGTAGGCACAACATAAAAAATGTGTTGAGAAGATTTGTTTGGAAAAGTTGCTGATTAAGATAAACCTGCGCATGCTCTGTTCTAGTCATGCGCATGCTCAGTGGGAGGTTCGGGAATAAGCGCGAAGGACGGTTGATTCCTCTTTGTTGTGGCTCGAAGTTTGGAGAAATTCAAGATTGAGGTAAATAACTAGTGATAGTTCACAAAGCATTTTAAAGTTACGTTTCTAGTTTTAACACTATCTTAAAGCCGTGAATATGTGAGGGAAGTTGCCGTGGCATTGTTATATTAGCTAACTTTGCCAACTCGACTGAGCCATGGAAAGTTTGAATATGAGCCGTTTGTTTCATTTAATCAAATGCCCAACGTAACAGACTCAAGCAGGCTGTAACAAGCCTGAGCGCTTTCTTTATGTTCTATTTTGAAAATGTTATGTATCTTGTTGGCTGGCTTTTTTCCATTCCACCTTAAATACCGGAATAGGTAACGCTATATTGAGCCTCCTCGGTGTTTGTTGAGCTGTTTAAGGTAGAACGGAAAATTCAGGATGCTGACTACAACAACGCTCCTTTAGTCTGATATCATTTATATGAAAGCAGCAGGGTGTTATTACAAGATTAAGCCGTCAAAGATACAAAAATATCCGTATTGTCTGAATCAGACCTACTATTTGTTTTTTGTTTTGCTTTTGAGAAGTTCGTAGGTGTCTAACAGCACTAGCACTATACCTAACATCGTCTGTTTCTCAAAACATTTAGCTAAATGTAATATATGTGTGTGTGTGTGTAAATAAATTACAAAAACATTAAATAACGTTACATAGAGTTTGTGGTTCTGTAATTGCATTTACAAACTATAATTGTGTACAATGACAATACTAACACTAATATTGTTTTCATTTTCAAGGAAAAAAGGGATACATTAGATGAAGTGCAAAATCTGCTCTTTCACAAGCCAAGACACAGACGTTGGGTTGAAGCACCACAGAGTACGCCATGGATTTCATGGTACACGCTGGCCCTGTTTTCACTCCAATTGTGTGTGTTCCTTGATATGTCGTTTTTCAAAATGTCACAGTAAATTATCTACATGTCACCAAAGTTCTACCTTCAAATGTGATCTTTGTGATTATAAAGATGTTTGCGATATAGCCCTGCAGGGCTGAGTGAGGATTCCTTGGAAGAAGAGAGAAAGGCAATGAGGGCTGAGATAGATAAAAAGGGTCCAAACATTTTCTTTACGGTGGAAGGAGGTTGTTGAGCAGGAACCTCTGGTTGGTCTGGTTCGAGAATGATGGCCAGCACTGTTCTTGGAGAGTCAGGTGAGTAGTGTTTGTTTGCTGTACTTGTGACTCTGGCCCATTTCAGCATATTTTTCTTTTTATAGTTTTTGTAGGATTGTTTCACACTGCAAAACCTAGTGTGAACCAATCTAGTTTACTTGTCTAAAATGATACTTAACTTTTTTTCCCCAGAACAGTTCCAAAACTGTTATAATGCGAAGTCATCAGCTGTTTGGATTATTTACTTATTTTTTTAGTTATTTACTTATTAACCAAGAAGCGTACAGCATTGTCCAACCACAGTAATGTTATTTAAAGGCAACAAGTTTTATCGCGCACAACATTTGTCACGAAAGCGTCCCAAAAGAGCAATTTTCCTGTGGGCTATTTTTTTGGCCTTGGGATGACGGGATGGTTTTTGTCTGGATCCCTGCATAACTGTTATCAACTGAATCAGTGTTTGTCTAGAAATGTTCAGGCTCTGTACGTAATGACTGATAATCTGTATTCTCTATTGTTTACTCCTCTCTCTCTCTAGATATGCAGTGAGTTTCGTAGAATAACTGCCATCAACCTGAAGAGTCAGTTTCATGATGCACTGGACACATGTGCCAAAACTCCTTAAACTGTACAGGAGTAGAAGGGCAGCCTTTGGAGGAGATGGGATGCATCTGTAGTATGTTTAATGCACAAGTTTTTGTGAAAAACTAAGTTTGTGAGGTTTTCACAATAAAATTTTAAAATATTCCATTTGTGCAATGTAGATTTATTATTTTAACCAAGTTGAATTTCTGAGTAGCGTAAAGGTATTTGACTCCTATTTGCAAAACTAAAATAACATGCTAAAAAACACTTTTAAAATTATTTAAATGTAAGCTGTATT
The DNA here is from genome assembly GCF_029633855.1 of Hoplias malabaricus. NCBI lineage: Eukaryota > Metazoa > Chordata > Actinopteri > Characiformes > Erythrinidae > Hoplias > Hoplias malabaricus. The sequence goes on from NW_027101186.1 coordinate 117,961, forward strand.
TTAAGTACACTGTAAAAAGAAAACAGTTGATCCAACTTAATTGAATTGCTTCAATTGGTAACAAGTAATTCAATTAAGTTTATCCAACTTAATTGTTTAAGTTTAACCTTAAAAAAATAAATTGAAAAAACTTAATTGAATTACTTGTTACCAATTGAAGCAATTTTCTTTTTACACTGTATAGTGTGAGTGATAATGTAATGCTCAGTGTCACTTCGTCAGCAGTCATGGGGGTCCAGGTGTATGGAATGGCGTTGGTCTCTTATAGAACAGCGTTGGGCTCTAAACGTGTGAACACATGCTCGTTAACACGTTATTAAAAATTTGCGTGTTGACACGTAAAATTTTGTCGTGATAACGTGACCAAAATTGACACGTTTACACGCTTCTTAAGGTTTTCGCCAATGGGAGGCCTCAAATCCGGGCGTACTTACATATTCATGATAGGATTTACATCACACCCTGTAGCTGACACGAAACATAAATCCTTTGTGAACGTAGTCCCTACGTTTCATCTGAATTATTCATAACATAGTGAGCTAAGCACTGACCTGTGGCTACGTTGAGCCCTACATGAGCAGTGTGAAGACAGCAATACTAGTAAGCTGTTTATGTTTCACAATAAAAAAAAACTGTTGTTTAGTACCTTAAAATTTGTAAACATGCATATTATTATATAACTTCATTCATAACATGCTCTAAAGCTTTTCATAATTTTATAAGAAACAAACATCACTATTCACTCACACTGTGTGTGACACATACTGAGGCGTAATTCATTCACATTGATAAATTATGTGCATTCTTTTAATAGCATACTGCTAAACAATACAGTGTCAATACAAACCCATAGTGAAATTAACTTTCCAGATCCTCCTCTTTCTGTAAACATGTATACTATGTGTAAAGATACATTAATTTACTCATGTGTTATTTAATTATGTGTATGTACTTATATATGTTAAGAGAGGATAAATCTCCTTCAAAATTAAATTGAACAAAAAAATCTGAATTAAAAAAGGGCTTTTTTCAGCAGTAAATTCAGTGGTGGTTGAAGTGAGGGGTATATATATATATGTGTGTGTGCGCTTTTAAACGTATTTATGTTTATATAAATATTATGTTTGTATAATGTTTATACAAAATCTCATAAACATTGTTCAGAACATTAAACACTGGAATTGTTTCCGTTATTTGGTAAGTTAAGGCTTTATGTTGTTTCAGCAATAACGCCATACACCAGTAGGTGGCAGTAAAGCATCATGATTCACGAAATACACAAACTTAACGTGTTAACACGAAATTATACGCTGCGTGTTAACACGGAGAATCCAACACGTTTAGAGCATAATTTAAAACAAATGAAAGAAAAAAAAACAGGAATTCAAGTTTATAAAATGTATTGGACTAAAAACAATAAGCTCGTAGCCTACTTAGTGTATACTCAAATACCTACATGCAACATTGAGCCATGCTTTGGTACTGCGTTCTTATAATGTTTTTTGTGAATTGACTACACTCGGCTCAGAGTCACAGTCAGAAAACAGCGTTGGCCCACAGCAGGCTCAGTGTCACTTTTCTGAGTGTTCTTCGTCAGTAGTCATGGGGGTCCAGGTGTATGGAATGTCGTTGGTCTCTAAACGTGTTGGATTTGACCATGTTTTTTTTTTTATGAGATTTTGTATAAACATTATACATATATAAATACGTTTTAAAGCACGCACACACACACGCACACACACACATATATATATATATATATATATATATATAAACCCCTCACTTCAACCACCACTGAACTGCTGAAAAAACCCTTTTTTAATTTAGAATTTTTTGTTCAATTTCATTTTGAAGGAGATTTATCCTCTCTTAATTTATATATAGAAGTAGATACACATAATTAAATAAAACATAAGTAATTTAATGTATCTTTTAACATATACATGTTTACAGAAAGAGGAGGATCTGGAAAGTTAATTTCACCATGGGTTTGTATTGACACTGTATTGTTTAGCAGTATGCTATTAAAAGAATGCACATAATTTATCAATGTCAAATCTCAGTATGTGTCACACACATAGTGTGAGAGAATAGTGATGTTTGTTTGATATACAATTATGAAAAGCTTTAGAGCATGTTATGAATGAAGTTATATAATAATATGCATGTTTACAAATTTTAAGGTACTAAACACCAGAGGTTTTTTATTGTGAAAAATTAACTTCCAGTTGCTATGGGGATCAGCTTACTAATATTGCTGTCTTCACACTGCTCACGTAGGGCTCAACGTAGCCATAGGTCAGTGCTTCGCTCACTATGTTATGAATAATTCAGATGAAACGTAGGGACTATGTTCACAAAGGATTTATGTTTCGTGTCAGCTACAGTGTGTGATGTAAATCCTATCATGAATATGTAAGGATTAGTTAAATGCTGTTTTAACTACAGTAACTGAAAAATATCACTGGTGAACAAGACAAAATACATATTCAATTATAACTGATATCACAACAAAAATATAGAATTAGAAACCGTACATAAAAACCCAACCAAAGTGTAGTGTAGCGAAACTGGTGGACTCTCTCTTTGTCTGTGTGTGGATGGATATAATCTCGGTGTGGGGACTAAAACTTGTTTACAGACTCACATTTTTAGTTATACAAATACACGCATTTTTGTGTGTGTACGATTGTTTACATGTGTAAGGAAGAGACGTTATAAAAAAATAACTAAATACTCTATAAAGGACTTAAATCCAGGATAATAAGTCTGAATTAATGAAGACATGGCCCCTGTGCATAACTCGTGCGGGAGCTGGCAACGCCAGCCATGGAGCTTTCCCATTGAAGCCAGTTTGCTACGGTCTCTTTTAAATATCATTTGATTAGAATACAACATTTTACATGTTCTTAATGAATATATTTTTTGTTAAATATTGGTTTTAATCATAACATAAATGTGTCGCTTTGTCAGTTACCAAAGTTACATCAGCCAGTAATGTTAAGCTACAACCCGGTCTCACACCTACTCGTGATATAGTAGTCTGCAATTCGTGACATATCGCATATTTTCAGCATGAATTGCAGTCTCCTATATATGTGACTATACCACGAGTAGGTGTGAGACCGGGTTGTAAGCTATCACTACCTCAGGATGTAAAGGTCTTCCATGTGTCTTAGCAAATTGCAAATAATTTAAATAAATGTTTTACAGTTACTGAAAGACATCTACGAAGAAATGTACTGCTTAAATTTTAATTGTTATTTTATTTTATTTTTTTTTTTACAGAATATTTGTATGTTAGCATCTGCTAATGTTAGCTAGCATCCAGTTAAAAGTTCTCCTGTTCCACCTTAAACAGAGTGACAGTTATTTTCTGATGAAACAAGAACAAAAAGTAACTGCTTCAGCATTTAAAAAAGAACAGAAAACTCCAGTATTGTGCTTGTAAATAGGGATTAACATTTAGTGCTAGTTTTGCTATGCTGTGTGTGTTTTGAAAATAACATTGTGTTTGGTATTTAATATGCAGACTTTTAACTTTGGGAATTGTGTCAGTATAACAATTAATTTATGTTTTGTATTCTTTATTCCAGATTGCAAACATATGTTCCTGCACTTTTTTAGACTTCTGTTTTTTTTTTAAACTTCCTGCTATATATATTGTGTTGAAAAAAAAGCGTATTTGACAATACAAGAAATTGTATAAAACTTTATCTAGACAGTATAATAATTACATTAAGCAAGACCATACATATTTTTGCACAAATCACTAATATAAGCCTTTTAAAATTCTAGTCAACTGAATGGAGAAAAAACACATAGGGAAGAAATATGAGCATCTGCAATATCTTCAGACCATTCAGCTATTTATTATAATGTTTGTAACAGCTATTTAATACTAAAATTTAATTCAAATCAAATCAAATTGTATTTATATAGCGCTTTTCACAACAAAAAGTCGTCACAAAGCAGCTTTACAGAGATCCGGGTCCAAGCCTCCTATGAGCAAGCCAGGGGCAACAGTGGCAAGGGAAAACTCCCTCAGCACATGAGGAAGAAACCTTGGAAAGAACCAAGACTCATACGGGGAACCCATCCTCCTCGGGTCCACACCGGAGACACAACAGAGAACAGAACAGAAGTAAAAGTGAAATGATGACAGATGAAGGGGTTATAGTAATGTAAATGTAGTATATTAGTGATGTATGAGTCTGAGGAAGGAGAAGGTGATCAGGGATTCTGTGTGAATTAAAAGTAGGTGCAGAGTTAATCTGAGGTAAAACAGCATGGCCAAGCATGATAGTGTAGATGAGACAAGGCCAGGATCTTGTACAGGATACACAGGGGCTGGATCAGGGCAACACCTGGAGAGCAGCAGGACATCTCAAAGCATGAGAGAGAGACAGGAGAAAGAAAACCAGACAAAGGGAACAAAAAAATACAGAGATTAGTAGGGTCATGGTAAAGAACAGGCAAATTTGTCCTGCGAAAAAAGCTTCCACGGGTCAGGCAAGAGAACCCAGTGACAGACAGCGTGTTGGCGGTTACTAGAAAGCTAACTAAAAAAGCTGTGGCTATGGTAGTATGACAGGGTTAATACAGAACAGTGATAATTAACCTGATGCTGTGTATGGGGAAAAAAGCTTGTTCCATTTAGGGGTGGGGTGGGCGTGGCTAGGTCCCAGAGGAGGTTTCAGAGCACCTGTAAGTCCAAAATCGATGACGAAAGGAGATTCACGGTGAACGTAGTCTTCTAAGACCCACCCACCCTTGAAACTTCTGTCAAAACTCAAGCAAACCACGAAGCAGACTCTGGAGAGATTCCAGAAGCAAAAGACCTTATCAGCAAAATCCAAAAAACAATAATGAAAGCAAAGACTGGCAAAATTCAAATGAAATAATGTCAAATAACTGCAAAGAGTATCTTATAAAAATAAACTTAGCACAAAAAGTAAGGAAATTTGTGTTTGGTAGATTATTTTTTTTTGTTGTAACAATGCTTCTTGGCAGTTTATCTCATACCGTTGGAAAGCCTGTTAATTTCCCCTTTAAACGGTGCCACATTTGTAAGGAACATGCATTTGTGGGATGAGCAGTAGAGCTGAGAATGTGGGTTGCGCCTCTTTAAAAGGTAAATGTGGCATCATTTAACAGGCTTTCCAACTGTATAAGATTTATTGCCCAGAAGCATTGTTACAACCAGGAAATAATCTACCAAACACAAATAACACAATTTTAAGAAATTTGTTTATTGTTTTTTGTAGAAATTTTTAAACAGAATTATATTTCTTAAAAAGTTTAGCTTTTTCAAAGTTTCTGTAAATACAAGGGTGTGTTTAGTGTTGAGTGATATTTTTTTTAGAACTGGTCTAAACTACCTCCATGATAAAGTTTTTATAGCAAAGTTGTATAATTAGTGTTCATTGTAAGTTGAACCAGAAAATTTGCACTGAAATATTTTTAATATGTTTACTGTATCATCTTTCAATAAGAATATAATTAATTAATATAATGTGTGTGTGTGTGTATTTATTTATTTTTTTTCCACATAAGATATCAACACAGAGGTGTCTTACACGAGGGGAAAAAAATTGTTGAACTGATGGAAGATGAATGCTGATGCAGCACCACAGACACTTGTGATAATGGGCATTGCAGCAGTGGTAATGGGCAGTCTTTGAATTTACCACAGCCTTCATGAAGCATTTTAGACAGCTGAAATTCGGTGTGGCTTTTTTGAATTTGTTCTGAAAAACGTGAGTTGGTGTTGTGGGCTGTGTGACAAGAAGTTTGTGCAGTCAACTAATACGTTGTGATTAGCAGCTATCGGATTCTGGAGTTTTCAAGCCCCAAAGAGCAGAGGAGCGCGCGCCATGTCAGGTTGGTAACAGTCATTTTGTTTGAAGTTTGTGTTTTTTTCTTTAGCCATCTCAAGTGAACAAAGTCATCAAAACTTTTTATTGCATTAGGCTTACTTTTCTAATGTTTGCTGCAGCTAGCCAACGTGTCATTATGATGAATAGCAAGTGTTCTACTTAGCTTTTAACCCACATTATGTAATGTCTGAGCTAATAGCCAGGTTGTTAAATTTTGAAATTTGAATAATTACTTACAGTCTACTTGAGGTTGAGAAGTAAAATGTTTCTATCATTGTTTCTCAATATGACAACTTTAGAATGTGATCATATACTTTGATATATGAATCACGCTATATTATAGGGTAAGTGTACTTTTAAGGCCACCAAAATCAGGTTTTCAGGTATGTTTAATAGATATTCTTCTGATTTCTATTTGATATCTGTGGGGAAAAGGCAAGGTCATTTGAAAATGTATGCATTTGTTTATGTACATGTTTAGAATATTAAATGGTGATATTTTATGAAATATGTCAGAAGTGTGGTATGGACCTTATTGACAAAATAAAAATGTTGTTGATTAAGGAGGCCTTGACTTACATAGGGGTGTGATTATTTTCGTAACTGGGATTTTCTCTCAATAGAGTTAATGGTGTTGAATATAGATTCTTATAAACTAGGTGCACTGGGATAGACACTTGACTCCCACAATACACACTCCAGCCACTGGGGGGGGGTCTTACTTTTCTTGAGATCTTGAAGTGGAGCCTTTAAAGGGGAGGACCTCTGGTTTTGGAGGCCAGATACCGGAGCGTCGTTTTGGATATATATAAGATGGTGGAAGTTTTGGCGCTGATTTTTCTCTAGCACTCTGGAAACTGTTGCACCTCCAGATTACTACCTACCCTTTTGAATAATCTCTACATGCTTGGGCTGGTCGACCATGGAGTCAGCGCTTGGGTTCTTCGAGGATCTTTAGGTAAGAAGAGTGAACCCTCCCAAGTTCTCATTTCATCACAATAGATTTCAACACCTTATTTTCGTGATCTAATTGTTGGCTGTGTGATTGTAACTTGATAGTTTTGTGCTCTGTTGAGGTTAGCTGTTTGCTAAGGTGGGTATTGGATTGCAGAGTTGCTTGATTGTATACAGTCTAGACCTTTGGTAATTGGGTATGTTTGGTTGAGTTCTCAGGAAATCTGATTTGGTGGTGTTGATTTGACTCAAAAATACCTGTTGGAAATTGTGGCCTACTTGGGGCTTCTTGAGTTGTATGTGTTCTTTCAGAAGTCCTATGAGAGGACTTGAGGTAAGGTGGCCAAAATTGTCAAGTACTTTTAGTTTTGTAGTCATACTTTGGTGGTACTTAGGGATTTTAGGCCAATAGGGGAATATAGGTTACCTCTTGGTGTTTGAATTTTAGTAGCCTTAGAGTTAGGGGTCTCTGGTCTGTCCTCATTTCGGCTGGGGGGCTTTTGGTATTTTTTTAATTTTTTCCCAAAAATGTCTCAGTTTGATCCGGAAAGTTTTATCCAAGCCCATCTGCAGACAACGGACTGGATAAAATTAAAGAAGCCTCAGTTGCTCCAGCTTGCTGAATATTATGAGATTGAGGTAGATTCAGAGTTGAATAAAATTAAGATAGTAGATCCTTGCTCAGTCCCTAGGTTTGAGTGACTCCATCATTGAGGCAAGATTGGCTAGGGAACAAGCAGAGAAGGGTAGGCGAGAGAAGGAGAAGGATAGTTTGCGGGAGCTGGAGTTAGCTAAGATTGAGTTGGAGAAGGTTAAACTCTCGCAGATGGAGAGTCAACAACAGCGCAGACATGAGACTCGGTTTGATGTATCCAAATGTCTACATCTAATGCCAAAATTTCAGGAAGATGAGGTAGATGTGTTTTTTGATGCCTTTGAGAATATAGCCACGGAATTAGCTTGGCTGGAGAATTGTTGGACCGTTTTGGTTCAGAGTGTCCTGTAGGGGAAAGCTCGGGAGGCTTATGCAGCTTTGAATTCTGCACACTCCATGGAGTATGACACGGTGAAAACGGCAGTGAAGAATGCCTATGAAGTTGTGCCAGAAACTTACAGGCACAAATTCCGTTCTCTTAGACGTAAGCTAGCGGAAACCTATTTGGATGTAGCTAGGCAGCAGGAGGCAGTGTTTGAACGAAAGCATGTGAAGTTTATACTTTTGCAGATTTAAAACAGCTTGTTCTTATGGAACAGTTTAAAAATAGTCTACCTGTTCTTTAGGAAGTGTACATTCAGGAGCATGGGGCGACTGAAGTTAAAAAGGCTGCTATGATGGCAGATACTTACGAATTTACCCATAAGGAGTCGAGAGTGAAAGAGAGATCAGTGGTTGGAGAAAGGCTAATACAGAGGTTAAATCAGCAGAGACTAAAAGTCATAGGGAAGGGCCATCTGGCTCTAAACCTCATAGTCAACTTCAAAAACCTGTAAATTCTACTCCCTCGGGAGAAATAATCTGCCATTATTGTAGAAAACCTGGCCATATAAAATCAGGTTGTCCAGTTCTGCAGAAGTGCAGACGTGGGTCTTATACTGACTCTTCAAAATCTGTGGCATTGGTAGTTGGTTCAGAGAGGACTATTAGTTGTGTGGATCCTGAGTCTGAAATAACCCCCTCTCTGTATGATGGGTTTGTCTCCTGCTGTACAGTGTCCATTGGTTCTGGGGAGCCAGAAACCAAAATTAAAATTTTCAGGGACACTGGTGCAGTTCAGTCCTTGTTGTTACAAGGGGTTCGTGATTAGCCAGTTTCAATGACTCTTCAGTGTTGCTTCAGGGTGTGGGAAGTTTGTTTGGTGCCATGCCATTGCATAAAGTGTACCTAACCTCTAACTTGGTAAATGGCTATGTTAATGTAGCAGTAGTGCCATCATTACCAGTCCCTGGAGTTTCTATGCTATTGGGGAATGATCTTGCTGGGGTTCAAGTTTCGGTAACCCCTTTAATTAGTCACATGCCATGTGAGGTACCAGAAACAGAGGCTTTGGCCAGGGAGTATCCTGAGGTGTTTTCAACCTGTGTCGTTACCCGTGCCCAGTCTCGCCCCAAGGGGGTGGTTCCACAGAGAGGGCTGGAGGAGGCAGCATTTGAGCTTGGAGATACCTTCTTTGGAAAACTAGGTTAATCAGATGCAGCTCAGTTTAATAGGGAAACCTTAATCAAGGAGCTCAAGGAGGACCCTGAGTTGGCCTCATTGTGTAAGGGGGCTGGTACACGGGAGGAGACAGAGGAGTCGGCAGAGGTCTTCTATATGCATCAGGGAGTGCTTATGCGGAAGTGGAGGCCTCCTTATCATCCTGCTGTTGAAGATTGGAGTGTTGTGGAGCAGATTGTGTTGCTGAAGAGTTTTAGGTTGAAAGTGTTGCGCTTGGCACATGAAGCACCCATGGCAGGGCATGTGGGTATTCGTAAAGCCCAAGAGAGAGTCTTGCGTTATTTTTATTGGCCGAAGATGCATCGAGATGTAATCTCCTACTGTCGGACATGTCATGCTTGTCAGCTAGCCGGTAAGCCAAATCAGAAAGTGCCTTGTGCACCATTGTGTACTCTCCATTTTTGCGAGTGACGATAGATTGTGTTGGACCTTTGCACAAGACAAAAAAGGGTTATAAGTATCTGTTCACAATATTGGATGTGTGTAATAGATTTCCGGAGGCTGTACCCTCGAGAAACATTAAGGCAAGAACTATAATTGAGTGTTTGTTTCAGTTCTTTTCTCGGTGTGGGCTGCCTCGTGAGATTCAATCAGATTGTGGTTCAAACTTTACATCTGGTGTTTTCCAGGAAGTAATGTGTGAGCTAGATATTAAGCAAATTTGTATTCATTAAAGGAGCAGGAACACTCTTGTCTGTGATGTTTCTCTTTTCTCTGAGACCTCCTGTAACAAAATGCACATATGCCATTTGTTCAAAACTGTGATCTTCAAAATAAAATTTGGGCATTTAAACCATCTAACAGTGATTATGGAAAAGCGAAGAACCACTATGTTAGTACACAATAGGTTTCTGAACAGGGGCTCAAGCACTCATGAATAATAATTTACAAATAAACAAATAAGTGCTCATTTATTCTGGTTCATCCTGAGTAAACAGACCTCGGTGTGCATTTACCTCAGATCAGTATCTGGTAATGAGGGACAAACAGGTTTGTACTCACAGTAAAATCTTTAATGCTTTGTTTTAGACAGAACATTACCTCAATATCTGCATTGATTGTCGAAGTTTGCAGGTATTTCATCGTTTTAAAACAGTAAAGTACAAAGAGAATTTGTGTGTGTAAAGTTGTTCACTCTTTAATGTTAAAATCTTTCCTGTCTCTCCGCTGCTGAGCTGCAAGTAGGTGTACGCATGTGTAGTCCAAAATGCCTTGGGCACTGAGTTGTCACTCAAAAACTCATTAGCCAATGGGAAGGTACCCCTGAGAAAACCCGCCCACACGAGAGCTTTTTGCCAAAACTGCTTGCAAAACTCAAGGATCCAGTGTACAAAACTCAGAGAGCTCGTGCACAGAACTCGTGCTGCTTGTGCACAAAACTCAGAGAGCACACGCAGAACTCAGAACTCACACACTAAAGCCATGGAGCGTTTCATATTTGGCACAAATCTGATTCCATAATCCTTGGAATCCTGAAGGTTCCAAAAAGCTGTGCAAGCCTATTCTATACTTCACTCAGCACATGGAGCATTTACAAAAGAGGCGTGAGCCTAATCTTTATTTTTTTTAGCACATCTGTAACATTCCAAAATGCTGCGAGAGCCAATTCTTAATTCTCGTAGCAACCGGAGCGTTAAAAAGGGTGGCGTGAGCCTACTGTTTATTTTTAGCGCATCCTGAAGATTCCAAAAAGCTGCAAAACCTGTTCTTAATTCTTGTAGAAACCGGAGCGTTCCAAATGATGACGTGAGCATGCTGTTTATTTTTAGCATGTGCTGAAGGTTCCAAAAAGCTGCACGAGACTATTCTCAATTCTCGTAGCAACCGGAGCGATCCAAGTGGTGACGCAAGCTTGTTTATTTTTAGCGAATCCTGTATGGAACCTGATTGGTGCCAAAAAGAATCGCACAAAAAAAAATTAACATCAAACGTAAAACTTAAAGGTTACCCTCTACTCATGTGTTTACCTAGCTTGACTGGAAATAGGAATCCCATCTTGATATATACAGTTATACATTTTATGGACTAGAAGAGGTCTCCATATCTCAGCTTTGGGATATGGTAGAGCGAAAATAACCACACCACTGTCTTTGTCAGGACTTCCCTGACACACGGTGTGGGTTTGGAGAAGATCTGAGGAGGTCACAGTTTTCACCCCAAAAAAAAAATAATAAAGGGTACCCCTTTGTGTTTTTTTTTTATACTAAATTTTTGACCGTCTCAGACTTCTACCTCTACCTCTACCTTGCTAGATGTTTGTTTTTTTTTTTTAGCGCATCCGGAATCTTTCAAAATGTTGCGCAAGCCTATTCTTAATTCTCAAAGCATCCGCAGCATTCCAAATGGTGACGCAAACTTGTTGATTATTTTTAGTGAATCCTGTATGGAATCTGATTTGTGCCAAAAAGAATGCACAAAAAAAATTCATCTCAAATGTAAAACTTATAACTTGCAAACAAAAAATCCAGCTCTGACATTTGTGCTCCATGACTTTGTGCGTGAGCGCTGAGTTCAGCGCATGCTCTCTGAGTTTTGTGCGCCAGCTGCACGAGTTCTGTGCGTGCTCTTTGAGTTTTGTACGCCTTGTTCCTGAGTAACTGTAAACTGCTTATGCATGCAAATTCATTAACTACAGAACTTCAAATGTAAAAGATTATGAGGTTATAGTACAAACGATTATGCTACAACTGATGCTAAAGATCTCATCTAAATAACTTAAATTAACCTCCTATTTGCTTTTCTCCCTGCCCACCATTTTTCACTGCCCTACTCATTTTTTTTTACTACAGTCCATCTTTACATAATTACATAAAGAAAATGAATTAGTTCATGTTCATAGTTAATTTTGAAAAAAATGTACTAACTTCACAGCTCCAAAAATAAACTACTTCACGTGCTTTTGTTTATTTTTTTCTCTCAGTAAATAAGCTTCTATAGCTTTCATATAACCTTCTGCAACCCATTAATCACCAGCCAAAACTCACTGCTACTCACTAACAAAAAATGAGTGTATGTGAAATTATATATTCAAAATATTACTTTACACCAAAAAACCAGCACTGAGATTGAGAATGTATTTTAACCCACGTAGCTACTACTTTATGTCTTCTTAATGTGTTTAAGCAGTTTTATTTCTTATTTTATTTCTTATACTGAGGGAAGCGGTTCTGTGACATAAAAAATGCTCACATCGTCTTGTAAAATTCGCCATCAAACCACATAATTACTCAAATTAAAATACTCATGTATGAGCGATTGTCATGTCATTTAAATGTTTTCTATGTCAGAGGGGAAAAAAGAGCTAGCTAGAGTTAAACAGGTTAGCTAAAGTTTGTCATTTGGAAAAAAAACAAACAAACAAAAAAAAAAAACGGTTCAATATTACGTATGTACCATATAGCAGTTGATAGAATAACGTACATAACATTAACGATGTTGACTACATTTGGGCGATACCAAAATACATATGTATCCAAAAATAGAAGGTTAAATTGACATATTTATGGGATGAAGCTGTTCCCTGAGGCTGGTGAGAGCTGCTCGCGTGCCGCGGTCACTGAAAAGAGTGCGTAGCTTCATCGTCTTCTTCTTCTGTGTTTTTACATCAGTTCTCTTCTGCCACCTTCCGGTTTCTCACTCAGAGTTCATTCATTTTAGAGCTGTCGTTCCAGTCCAGTCGTCTTCACTTAAACTTAAATAACAATCTCCTCCCTTCAGCATGACACTGAATGTTTCCATATGTGTTTAATAAAATGCTCTGATCAGTGTAGTGTGCTAACTGCAATCCCAGTAAACATTTAGCCGTTGATTCAATGTTGAAATAATGTACTTGACTGTGGTCTAATCAACGTTTTTTTAAGGTTGAAAATGAAAATGAAACACTGACGTTGAAAAGACGACTAACTAAGTCACATTAAAGACGTCCTTTTAAAGCCGTTATTTCAATGTGGAAATCACGTACATAAATGTCATCCAATAAACTCTGGATTAAAGTTGAAAAGACATCCAAACATCAACTTTATTTGTATAGCGCCTTTTACAACTGACGTTGTCACAAAGCAGCTTCACAGTTTCAGAACAGAACATTTAAAACAAAGCCCAATGCGAGCAAGCGGAAGGCGACACTGCCAAGGAAAAACTCCCTCAAGGCTGGAGGAAGAAACCTTGGGAGGAACCAAGACTCACAAAGGAGACCCATCCTCCTCTGATCAAACTATAGATTGAATTTTAAATGATCACCAATGAATTGTCATTATGCTACATAATAATAATAATAATGATAATAATCATAATAGTGACATCAATCTTGGGGCATAATAATAGTGCATCAGATTTGGAAGAATCAGTCAATGTTGCTAATCTGAGTCCATTTCTACTTCAGTGTAGTTGATCATGGTGAGTGGTCAGAGGCTGGCAGCAGTAGATGGAGGTGAGCAGCTGGTCTGGTCTGGTCTGGGCCGCAGGAGAATCCAGCAAACAATCTTCCATCAGTGGGCCACCATTTTCTCAGAAAACAGTAAAGGGAAGCGGTTAGTTTAGTTGAGTGCAGCAGAGAAAAAGAGCATGTGACGGATCTGACTGTAACAGACTGGGAGGAGGGAAACCAGAAGGAGCTCAGGCAAGGACGTCTTTCAGCTCCAAAAAAGAGAAATTGTGAGAACATCATCCGCGTTTACCCTGATTCCCCATGTCCATGAGTTCCTGAAATGACAACCTTAAACTAGACAGAGGTTAGTTGCCAAAGGCTAAACTGAACAAGTGTGTTTTGAGCCTAGACTTAAACATAGTGACTGTGTCTGCGTCCCGGACACTAGCTGGAAGATTGTTCCAGAGCCGAGGGGCTTTGTAGGAGAAAGAGTTTACTCAAGTTTCTGCTGGAGCATTCTGATAAAAGTGCATTGCAATAATCTAATCTTGATGTAATAAAAGCGTGAACAAATTTTTCTGCATCTGGGTGGGATAAGGAATTTCTTAACTTAGCGAGGTTCCGAAGATGTAGGAAAGCTGTTTTTGTAATTTTACCTATATGCTGATCATGATGATAGATCTGAATCAATTATGGCACCCAGATTTTTAGCTGATGAGCTAGGGAGAACAGGGAAGTCAAAATTATGTATTAAGTCTGATACCTTATTTATAACAGGTTTTGGACCTAGAAGGAGAACCTCGGTTTTGTCGCTGTTTAGCAGAAGGAAATTGTATGACATCCAATGCTTCACTTCTTTAACACAGTCCTCCATTTTCTTTAGTGTAGGTTTGTCATCTGGTTTGGCTGATATGTATAACTGTGTGTCATCTGTGTAACTGTGGAAGGTAATGCCATGCCTGCTAATAACTCTGCCCAGTGGCAGCATTTATAATATGAATAGTAAAGGTCCTAGAATGGAGCCTTGGGAAATTCCAGATCTCATTTTTTTCTTACAAAGAAGAAACATTATTTACTTTTACAAACTGGTAGCGATCCTTGAGATAAGACTTAAACCATGATAGGGCCGTTCCTGTTATTCCAACCATGTTTTTTAATCTTTCTAGCAGAATAGTATGATCACTTGTATCAAAAGCTGCACTGAGGTCGAGTAGAACTAGCATGGATACGCAGCCTCGATCAGAGGTGAGAAGAAGGTTGTTTGCTATCTTAACTAAAGCCGTTTCGGTGCTATGGTGTGGCCTAAAACCAGATTGAAATTTTTTATATATGTTATTCTTATGCAAGTATGAGGGAAGTTGTTGGACCACAACTTTTTCTAAGATCTTAAATATGAAGAGAAGGTCTGTAATTGGATAGTACACTAGGATCAAGATTCGGTTTCTTGATCAGGGGTTTAATAACTGCTAGTTTAAATGCTTTGTGTACGTGATCACATACAGTATAAGGGACGAATTTATGATTGTTAAAAGGGGATTGATTATGACTGGTAATACTTCTTTAAATAGTTTTGTTGGTATTGCATCAAGTGTGCAGGTCATACAAACAGGTCAATCCAATTCTAGCTGTGGTAGTGGGTCAAAGTCCTCTAGTCGTCCTTCTCTGTTTTGTTCTATATCATCCACACCAGATGACAGACAGGCTGGATTTAGTATATTGTTTGTCTAATATGTTCAATCTTATTGTTAAAAAAGTCCATAAAAGCATTGCTGGTGTGAACAGCTGGGATCTGTGTATCAGTAGCTGCCCGATTGTTTGTAAGTTTAGAGATTACATTAAAGAGTGCTCTAGGATTGTCTTTATTATTTTCAATCAGTGAGGCCAGATGTGCTGAACGTGCATTGACGAGCGCCCTTCTAAATTCGATAAGGCTGTTTTTCCAGGCACAGTGAAATACTTCCAGTTTAGTCGACCGCCATTTCCGCTCTAATTTCCTTACGGTTTGTTTTAAGGTGAGTGTTTCTTCATTATACCAGGGAGTGAGTTTTTTCTGTCGTAGCTTTTTACGCTTAAGTGGTGCTACACTATCTAAAGTTGATCAAAGTGTGTTATCTAAGTAGTCCATTAGTCTGTCCAGCTCCAGTGGGTCCGCTGGACTACTGACTGAGGTCAATAAGTCAGTGATGTTTTCAGTAAATTTAGGGGAAGTAGATGGGGTTAGTGAGCGCTTTATATAGTAATGTGGGCATGTACATTTTTTTTATATCTAAACTATTCATACGAAATTATGTAGTGGTCTGAGACTGTGGAAGACTGCGGGAGAATATTTAAGTTTTTTATGTTCGTGCCCAGGGTCAAAACCAAGTCTAGTGTGTGATTACAATAATGAGTAGGACCTGATACATTTTGTGTGAAACCAACAGTATCTATGATTTATGTGAATGTTCTTTTTTAGGGGATCATCACTTTTCTCAAAATGAATGTTAAAGTCTCCTACAATTATTAACGTATCACAGGACACTGCTAAATTAGCAGCTAGTTCACCAAATTCTTTTATAAATTCTGAATATGGCCCTGGTGGTCTATAAATGTTTAATAAGGAGATTGTGTTCTTATTTGTGGCGGGGTTAATTATGTTAATGTACATAATTTCAAAGGAAGTAAAGTTGTAACCATGTTTTTGGTTAATAATTAAATTATTTTTGTAAATTATACATAATCCACCCCCTTTGCCCGTCAGTCTGGGGCTGTGTACATATTTATAGCCTGTAGGAGTGGCTTGATTTAGTGCTAAATATTCATCATTTCAGACTGACAGACAGTCTTGATACTGTAACAAATGTTTATATTCCTTAGAGCAAGCTTTGTACATACACCCTTACTATGGGCAAACAAATGGCCATTATCTGTAAGTGTATCCTTAAAATCACTTACCTGTTCGCTGTGTAATCTACTTGCCTGGTTTGTGCTGGTGGGTGGGGTTAGTCAAGTCTGGCGCAGACGTCGGACATCCCATTCCCA